>NC_058130.1:132860314-132915404 GCF_016433145.1 Gracilinanus agilis | reverse complement strand
AGAGAGAGAGAGAGAGAGAGAGAGAGAGAGAGAGAGAGAGAGAGAGAGAGAGAGAGAGAGAGTGTGTTTGAGGCCATTTAAAAGATGGGGGAGTGGGGGTAGCTCAGTGGATTGAGAGCCAGGCCTAGAGATGGGAGGTCCTTGGTTCAAATCTGACCTCAGACACTTCCTAGCTGTGTGACCCTGGGCAAGTCACTTAACCCCCATTGCCTACCCTTACCACTCTTCTGCCTTGGAGCCAATACACAGTATTGACTCCAAGATGGAAGGTAAGGGTTTAAAAAAAAAAAAAAAAGATAGGTTCTACTATAGTCAATCAATTCCATTTCTTTATCTCACTAAGCTATAGGTTTTTTGTTTTGTTTTTTCAACCTTTACTTTCTGTTTTAGTAGCAGTTCTAAGACAGAAGAGTTTCAAAGGCTAGATAATCAGGGTTAAGTGACTTGTCCAGGGTCACACAGTTAGGCAGTGTCTGAGGCCAGATTTAAACTCAGGTCCTCCCAACTCCAGGCCTGGTACTCTATCCACTGTGCTACCCAGCTGCCCCACTAAACCATGTGTGATGACTAGAAATCTCTCTGCTTTGGTTGCCATGTCTGATGGTTAGGAATCTCTTTGCTTTGGTTGCTGCTATCTATGAACTGGCCTTAGAGCTAGCCACATACTTCTACTGCCATAGTGTTCATAGTTTTACATAGTTACAAATAATAATTTCTAGGCCAGTTGGCTCAAATGCAATAAAAACAACTAAAAATTTATAGATATGAGGCATAATGGCATGAGTGCTATATATATCAGCCATTTCTGGCACATAAATAATTAGAATTCAACTTCGTCTAGTTCATCCTGGATAGTTCATTTCTGTCATCCAAATATAGCCTATTTTCATGTCCTAGGTTCCTAAGAAATCTATGCTTTCTTTAGTTCCATATATTTCTGCTCCCAAGTCAATACTGAGTTCTGCTCCTCTGGCTACCTAGTCAATATCTCTTCCAATAAATGAGTTTTTTATTCCTTTTTTAACTGGCTTCATTCTCTTTTTCCAAATCTGCATGAGTTCTCTTTTGATTACTATAATCTTGAACCACTGAAATAAGATCATTCATTTATCTATCAACAATGAACTATTACCTTTATTTGTTTATCATGTGTATGCGATACCAGAATGTGGCATTTTGTGTATATACTATATGACAGCTGGGGTGCTGTGGTAGTAACAATAGCCCATATTAACTCCCACTCTGCCTTCTGTAAGCCTACAAAAAGGTAGCATGTCACTATATTAATTATCCAGTGAGAGAGTGCAATATCTGGTTTGTCCACTGGATGGCATAATACTCAAGCCACCAGTCAAGTGAATTTCAGGGTCCCTCTGAAGCCTTCCTGGCTACTCTTCCATCCTTATGACCTCTCCCTTCAACAGAGGAGTTCTTCCTTGGAACCTTCTTTTGAAGAAATACCTATGCTTACATGCTCACTTCAACTATGCACCTTGCCCTGTTTACACACATATACATTGAATTTGTATATCTTTCTTTTTGTCTCTTTCTCTCTGCCTCTCTCTCTGCCTCTGTGTCTTTGTCTTTCTCCTCCTCCAGCAAAAAAAAAAAAAAAAAAAAAAAAGAACTTAAATGACTCAGTGGATAGAGTTCTAGGACTGGAGTCAGAAAGACCTGAGTTTAAATATGGCCTTAGACATTTTATTAGCTGTGTGACTTTAGGTAAATCACAACCTCTGTCTCAGTTTTCTCAACTGTAAAATAGAGATAATAATAGCACAGGATTGTTGCAAGAATCAAATGTGATAAAATTTGTAAGAAAGAGCTGTACAAATGCTTTTTTCTCTTCTCTTCTCCCAATCCTTAAATGGTGGCCTGGAAATATTTGACATTTAAACTAATGTATCATATAAATTTGGTATCACTCAAAAATATTAAAAATAGGAAACTGATGACTCTAGAGCCTCTACTCCGCATGTGGAATTGTTTTTCATACCCAACTATCACCACTTTCACAGGTCACACAAACTTAACCCAGAGTAGCCATATAGTATGTTACACATAATAATGAACATCAAAAAAAGTCTGCCTTTATTTTAGGATTTAGAGCTTCACATGACCATATTTTACAGATGGATGGGTCAAAGAGGAAGAGACTTACCCAGGGTCACCAGTTAACAAAGTGGGATTCAAGCCCAGGTCTTTCTGACTTCAAATGCATCATTCCATTCCCCAATTCCTTCTTGTTTCATTTTGACAGTCTCTAGTGTCTCTGGCATCTTTCCCATAACGCATAGTGACTCTTTAAATATTCTCCTCAGAGTGGAGTATTACAATGACTTCTGTTACATGAACTGTCCCTTTATTTCCTCTACAGGGCCAGCAAAGCATAAGGAGAAAAGCAAGACTGTTTTAGCCAGGAATAAAACCTGCAACATTAAAACACAAATAGATCTGTATCCTAAAGAGATTTTAAAAATGCAAAAGGATCTACTTGTATAAAAATATTTATATCTGCTCTTTGTGGTGACAAAGAAGTGGAAACTAAATGGATGCCCACCAACTGGAGAATGGTTGAACAAATTATGGTATATGATAGTGATAGAATACTATTGTGCTGTAAGGAATGATGAACAGGATAATTTCAGAAAGTTGGAAAGACCTACATGAACTGTTGCAGAGTGAAATAAGCAGAACCGGGAGAACCTTGTACATAGTAACTGCAGTATTATGGAATGATCAAATGTGAGAGACTTAGCTACTTTGAGAATACAATGATCCAGGACAATTTTGAGGGACTTCTGACAAAGAATGCTATCCACCTCCAGAGAAAGAACTGCTGGAGTAGGAATGCAGATGAAAGCATATGAATTTTCACATGTTTATTTGGATTTATATTATGGGGTTTGGGTTTTTTAAGTTAGTCACTACTTACAAAAATGAACAATACGGAAATATGTTTAGCTTCATAATATATGTATAACCCAAATTAAATTGCTTGCTAGTCCCAGGATGGGGGAGGGAAAGAGAGAGGGAGACAATTTGGATCATATAACTTTGGAAAACTTATATGGAAATTTATTACATGTAATTGCTTAAAAATAAGTAAATAAATTATTTTTTAAAAATCAAATAGGAAACTACATATTATTTTTCACTTGTTTATTTGGGTTTTTTGTTTTATATGATTATTCTCTTACAAAAACGAACAATATGTTAGTATATTTTATATGATAATACATGTATAACCCAGACAAAATTGTTTGCCAGCTCCAAGAAGGGTAAGGACAGAAAGGGAGGAAGACAATTTGGATCTTATAACTTCAGAAAACTTACGTGGAAATTTGTTATTGCATGTAATTGGTAAAATAAAATATCTTTCTAATAAAAAATAGGAATCTACCAGATAATGTTTATTTCCTCTCAGTAAGCCTGGTGGAACTCTAGGTGACTTTCTACCAGTTTAGCCTTCACCACTTTGCTCCATGACCTCCACTGCTGGTGTCAGCCTTGTAGTCCCAGTAGTAGTCTTGAGGCATCCTAAAGAATGCCCATGAGACATTCTCTAGTCACCATTATGAATTCTTCATAAAGAGCCCATTTTATTACCCCTCTTTCCCTAAGCACAGTGATTTATCTAGTTATAGCTCTGGATTCTCCATGTAACAAAATCATAAATATGCCTGAGAGTGCAAAAAAATAACCAAAACAAAAAGAAATACATCTTAATTCCTATCTCCACCCATACTCACTACCAGTTATTTTCAGCTATCATTTCCCTTAGCCCAAGTTTGATTAGGACTGGACTTCATCAGGTTGAAAGGAAAACTCCATATCAGAGTCTCATCCTTGATCCCGTTACTGAACATCCATTCTTTTGCCTTTTTTTGCCCATTTTCTTAGTTCATGGACATCTCCTTGCTGTTGTTGTTGTCATTCAGTCATATCGTACTCTTCCTGAACCCATTTGGAGTTTTCTTTTTTTTTTTTTTAAACCCTTACCTTCCTCTTGGAGTCAAAGTATTGGCCCCAAGGCAGAAGATTGGTAAGGGTAGGCAATGGGGGTCAAGTGACTTGCCCAGGGTCACACAGCTGGGAAGTGTCTGGGGCCAGACTTGAACCTAGGACCTCCCATCTCTAGGTCTGGCTCTCAATCCACTGAGCTACCCAGCTACCCAGCTGCCCCCCACCCCCATTTGGAGTTTTCTTGACAAAGATACTAGAATGGTTTGTCAACCTTCTCTAGCTCATTTTACAAATAAGGAAACTGAGGTAAACAGGGTTGAGTTGGCTTTCTCGGGGTCACACAGCTAGTAAGTGGCTGAGACTAGATTTTAATTCATGAAGATAAATTTTCTTGACTTTAGGACCAGCACTCTAACCACTGAGCCACTTAGTGACTCTATTTCCTACATCTCCTAGATGCTGACATTTTTCCTGACCTAGTGGCCACCTATTGTGCTACTTTTTTTAAAATCTAAAAATCATTACCAACAAACTTTTTTTTGAGTATCTGCTATATATGGAACTCCCCTGGGCATTCAGGAAACACAAAGATGAATGGGCCTACCTTAAAGGTGAGACAACTGCACTGAGGGGAGTACACACGAATTGAGGGGACTACACATAATATACAGGAAAAGTCAAATGAGTTAGAAGCTTGCCCTTCCATGCCAGGGAGGAAATGAATGAACAGAGATTAAGGATGACAAGATTCTAGAGTTGAGAAAGATAGTCAAAAATTTTTGGAAGGAATAGAACTGGACTTTGAAAGCAAAGGAGGACTTAGGTGAATATAGAGGAAAGGAAGGGCAGTTAATCAGGGAGATTATGTTAATTACAGTGCTGGGTTTATAAAGGTAAATATAGGAAAGATAGGAAGGCCATCCAGGGCCATCCTAAGGGAGGCCTTGAACGTATATCCCCTGTTTGTTGACTTTGCACAGAGATTGGTCCACCCAGCTTGCCTGGCTTTACAATATTTATTTATTGCTTAATTTGTTTACCTACAGAGTTTCTGCCTCTACTTTTGCCATAAAACATAGAAACAGAACCTCCAGAAATCTTCTGTGCTCTTGGGGAGCAGAAACTCCCCAAGTTTTCTTCATCTATATTCACCTACAACCAGGAATGACAGGCCTTCCTCTTCTTCATCTCATCATGTCATTCATCTCCCATCTTATCACCAAGTTTTTGACTTGTACAGCCTGTTCCCAACTTGTGAATGTTGTGAATGTCCAAAAGTTCATTTGTAGGTCAGCTGGAAACGTCAAATGATTTTCTCATAGAAACAATGTGGTTAGATTCCCAGGAAACTTCACAAATGCCAGTTAACCCATCAGACAGTTGAATTCCTATTCCACTATCATTCTGGGTCCTAAAGCTATGCCAGTGAAACATAAATTCTAGAAGATTTATTAATTCAATAAATATTTATTAAGCACCTTCCACATGTGAGGCCTTTTCATCACATTGTCCCAAAGGGAAAAATTTTTCAACTGCAGAAACTCTCTAACGACCCCCCTATGTGGTCATTGTTCAGTTGTTTCAATCATGTCTATTTCTTTGTAACCCCATTTGGGGTTTTCTTAGCAGAGATACTGGAGTGGTTTGCTATTTCCTTTCCAGCTCATTTTACAGATGGAGAAATGGGGCAAACAGGATTAAGTGACTTGCCCTGGGTTACAGGGCTAGGAAGTATCTGAGGCTGTATTTGAACTGATGACAAAAAAATCTTCCCGACTCTAGGACCTTTGCTCTATTCACCCTGCTATTTAGCTACAAAAGATCCTTACCTAGGCTACAGGGGTTGGGACTTGCCTTGGTGAAGGAAGTTCCCACATCAAGGAAATCATAGACCCTTGAAGTACTGAACACCATGCAAAGAACTGAAGCATGTAAAAACTTAGATAAGCCACAGTTCCTGCCTTTTTGGAGCTGATTTAGTCAGGAAGGGGATAAAACAGAAACACAGGATATTATGCACATGTTATTATGTGATAAACATATTAGAGGGTTGCAAAACAAAATGCAATGTGAGGCCCAAAGGGAAATTTGTTAGTAATCCAAGGGATCACAGAAGGCTTCATGGAGAGGTGGTATTTGAATTGGGCTTTAAGGAAGGATAGGAATTCAAAGAAGAAGAGAGAAGATATTCCAAAAAGAGAGAACAATGGCATACAGGAGGAGTATATTCAAGTTGTCCAGTTTAGATGGAGAACAAAGGTTACCAAGGATTTTAACTGCCAAGCAAAGGAGTTTCAACAGAATTTATAATATTAAGTAGGAAGTAAAGGGGGAAAAGATGAGATCAGAGTGTTCTAGGAAATTTTGAGAAGGGAAAGAACATTTAAGTTTGAGTAGAGTCAGAAATTGCATACTACATGCTGACCTTGAGCAAGTCACTTAACCTCCATTGGCCTCAGTTCCCTCATCTGTAAAAATAAGGAGGCTGGACTTGATGGCTCTTGAAATACTTTCTAGTTTTAAATCTATGACCTCTGATCCTATGATCTGGGAGAATCAGGAAAGGATTCAGAGAAGAAGGAAACAAACATTTATTAAGCATCTGCTATATACCAGATACTTTACTAATATTATTTCATTTAATCTTCACAACCCTGGGAGGTAGAGGTATATAGTATCATCACCCCAATTTTTGTAGTTGAGTCGTTTCAGTTGTGTCCAACTCTTTGTGACCCTATTGGGGGTTTTACTGCCAGCAATCCTAGAATGGTTGCCATTTCCATCTCCAGTTTGTTTTACAATGAGGAAACTGAGGCAAACAGGGTTAAGTGATTCACTACAGGTAGTGTTTGAAGCAGGATTTGAACTCATGAGGATGAGTCTTCCTGATTCCCAGTCTAGTGCTCGACACACTGTGCCATCTAGCTGCCCCATCCCCATTTTACAGTTAAGGAAATTGAGATAGAAGTTAAATGACTTGTCTAAGATCACTTAACTAGTAAGTATCTGAGGTAGGATTTGAGCTCATCTTCCTGATTCGGGCCTTTACTCCTAACCACTGAACCACCTCATTACTTCTGCTGGGAGATGACAATTGAGCTAAACCTCAGAGGAAAAGGATTCTGAAATAAGGTTAGGAGGGAATGGCTTCTAAGCACAGGAAATTATTTCAATGTGTTGTTTGTGTGAGAGAGAAAAAACCAAAAGAGGCAGAAGGAGATTGAATATCAAGTTTGGGGGAATTCTTAGGAGTCCAATTTGTTCAGGAGAAAGAGTTGTGACAGGAATAAGTCTGATCACTCTAAAGTCCTATAAAATAAAATAAAATAAAATAAGGCTACAAAGTAGATTAGAGTCAGATTATGGGGGTGTGTCTTAAAATCCAGGCTTGGGATTTTGTATTTTATATTGAAGGCCATAGGGAACCACTGAAGATTTTTGAGCAAGAGAATACGAAGGTCAATTATGCCTTAAAGAAATTATTTTGACAGCTGTGTAAGTTTGGACAGAGGAGGGAATATACTGGAGGTAGAAAAACCAGTTAGGAGGCAATTTTTTGGTATTAGCTTGCATCAGTGTTGTTTATTTGTTTTAGCCATATTGAACTCTTTGTGATCCCATCTGAGGGTTTTTTTGACAAAGATATTAGAATGGTTTGCCCTTTCCTTCTCCAGTTCATTTTACAGATGGGAAAACTGAAGCAAACAGGATTAAGAGACTTGCTCAGGGTCACATAGCTAGTAAGTGTATGAAGCTGAATTTGAACTCAGAAAGAAGAGTCTTCCTGACTCTAGAGTTGGCACTCTATCCACTATGCTACCTAGCAGCCTCTTGGTTCAATAAGTATAAGTATTCAAATACCCAAGTCAACAAAAAAAATTTGATATATGTGTATATGCATGAGTATGTGCTTGTAGGCACAATTATAAAATGAGAGAGTAGCCGAATTGTCCTGCTCATTTCCTTGGTCACTTTTGAACTTTTCTGTGTATTTAACATGGATTTGCTGCTGTTATTTTTTGTCTTTAGAGATATATTAGTAATCAGAATGTATTTTTTTAGCTCTTTTTCCCCCTCTGACATCTCATATTTCTTTGAATTCTTCATTTTTTCCCTCTTATGGCACAACAGAATTTCATAATACCCAGATCTCTTCATTCTCTTCCTTATGTTGGGAACTCTAGCTTGTTTACAGAATTTTGCCCTTACAAATAATGCTGCCAGGAATATTTTTGATGATGAAACTTGAGGCTTCAGATAAGTAAGCTCTAAGCCTGCATGGACCAGGTTCAATCTTGGGAGTTTATCTCCTGCTCTACTCCTGGGAATGTCCAACTTTGGTTTGTCTCTCTTTTGGCCCTGAAGCTAACAAGGCACTAGTTTATTGGAGACAATGAGAATAATTGAGAGCCATGAAATACTCTTAAAATATGTTATTATTGCTTAACAAATCCAACTAGGTTGTAATTATTGGCCTCATCCTTCAAATATTTAAAGTCTATAACCAGAGAGGTAACATAATTTGCCCAAGAACACAGAGTAAATTAAAGACACATTAGGTTAATGTTCTTGTTTTCTTTCACAATGCCTGTTTCCCCCACTGAATGCAAGGTCAATGGTCATAGTTGCCAATTATAGAAAGCTTTAAGATTTACAACTTTGTTTTCATTATTTCCTTTGAATGTCACAGAAATAAGTCTGAGAAGTTGGTCCTATGGGTATTAGCCCCACTTGTACAAATGAAAGCACTAAGGCTGGAGAGATTAATTGGTTCACTTTTCTTCACACAGTGTAAGAGATAAGATTCTGATCTAGATCTTCACAAGTCTCCTTCCACTACCTAATGCCACCTCTGCAAAAGTGGGGACAAGGGCTCCCATCAGTGGTTAGAGTTTAAGGGAATTTCCCAAGGGTCTAGAGATCAGTGGGGTCTGCTCACTCACACCAAAGGCTCAGAAGTCACCAATTACTCTGCAATGAGTGATAGGTAGCTATGTGGCACAGTGAATAGAGTGCTTGGTCTAGAGTCAAGAATACCTGAATTCAGATCAAGAGACTAGGATACTTATTTGCTGTAGGATCTCTATTTTCCTCTTCCTTGGTTTCCTCAACTGTAAAATGAGAATAATAATAGCACTCACCCCTAAGACTTGTAAGGATCAAAGGAGAAAATATTTGTAAAGGGCCTGACACAACCTAGGCAGTTAATAAATGTTTATTTTCTCCCTTCCTTTAGAAACAGAGCTTCCTTTTCCTATACTCTGTTTAAAAAAAAAAAAAAAACCCAAACCAAAAAACAAACCCTCACCTTCTTTCTTGGTGGCAATTCTAAAATAGAAGAATAACAAAGGCTAGGCAAGACTAGTGTCTTGACCAGGGATGTGTGAGACCATATTTGAACCCAGGTCCTCTCAACTCCAGGCCTTATATTCTATCCACTGTGCTACCTAGATACCCTTTTCCCCTGTGCTCTTATTAGTTCCCCACCCATTGCTCCTACCCCTGTCAACCAACAAGTATTTATTGGATACCACCTGTGATAAGCTTTGTGGAGGATGCAAAAGAAATATAAGACATGATCCCTGATTTCAAGGAGCTCAGAATAATTAGGAAGATATGACTCTCATAAATTAAACGGTAGCAAAAGAAATATAAAAATATACGAGATTTTTTAGAAACCTGCTATTTTTATTGAGTTTACTGTTAATGCAAAATTAAATTCATGTTTATTTTTTTTAGATTTTTTTTTTAAAACCCTTTAACTTCTGTGTATTGACTTATAGGTGGAAGAGTGGTAAGGGTAGGCAATGGGGGGTCAAGTGACTTGCCCAGGGTCACACAGCTGGGAAGTGTCTGAGGCTGGATTTGAACCTAGGACCTCCCGTCTCTAGGCCTGGCTCTCAATCCACTGAGCTACCCAGCTGCCCCCAAATTCATGTTTATTTTTGATAACATCAGTTTTGGTGGATAGGGTATAAGCTCAGTGCTTAAAAAGATTGTGTGTGTTTTTTTTAATGGATAGTATAAAGATTATAGGAATTCAGAGTAGGGAAGGGGAGGGTATCCTGGTATATCAGGAAGGCTGCTAGTTGATACTCAAAGCACCTGTTTTCAAAGATCACTGGTTTCAAAGATTTTTGGGAGGCAAATTTGGGCAACTCTCTGGGCTTCAGGTTGGACCAGAAGACCTCTGAAGTCCTTTTCAGCTCTATATGTCTACATTCCTATGGCTGGGAAGGGAGTTATTCAAGTGAACTGTTTAGGTCCCTTTAGAATACTATATAACATCAACAAGGTGAACGGGAAGTATTTTTTTCAGTAGTACCAGGAAGTATGAAATAGCTAGGTGGTGCAGTAGATAGAGTTGTCAGGCCTCCAATCAGGAAGACTCATCTATCTTCCTGAGTTCTAATCTGGTCTCAGACATTCATTAGCTGTGTGACTATGGGCAAGTCCCTTAACCCTATTTACCTCCATTTCCTCAACTGTAAAAAAAAATTAGATGGAGAAGGAAATGGTAAACTGTAGGAGTCCAGGCTTATTAATCTTGATATTATTTTAGGAATACTCAAAAAGCTGACTCTTATGATATTTCTTATGATTGGTTTCTATAACCTTGAATTAAATTGAACCTTTACCTTGTTAAATTCCTAGCCTTTTCCTGAAGCTGCACTCCAGAAGACTGGTCAGTTATCTCAGTCTACCTTTTTTGCCAATAACAATCCATTAATATATGTATCAAACAAGCTTATATCCCTTAGGCCATATGTGCTCTGGATTTGGGGCATTAAGTGCAAGGCAGTTTGTGTTTTGTGATGATCACCTAAATTGTCGGATCACCTTTGGCCCTTCCCCCTTCCTTTCTGTAACCCCAATAAAAATGAGTAAGGCGGAACACGAAAAAGCTTTATTCCACTGAGGTTCTTCACAACACCCTCTCAGAGCTCTGTTCCATCTAGAGGCTACTCACTGTTAAGGCCTACTCTTTTGCTACAATTCTTTTGTCTCTGAGTCTTTCTTCCTTTGTTGCGTTCCCTCTCTCTCTCTCTCTCTCTGTCCCCTTCACCCATTTTCCCTCGGTTTCTAACTCTCTTTCTCGGGTGTCTATCCACGAATATATTAATTTGTGGCTGCAGGCAGCCACAACATAAACCACTTTAGTATTTTTGCCATGAAAATTCCAAGTTGAGTCATGAATCATGGGCAATACCACTAAGCATCTTTACCTTTTGGTTGAAGACTAATGAGTCTAATGGGCTATTTGAGTGTAGAGTCCTTTGTGGCTTAGATATTTTCTGATAGATGATATAAAATTTCTTCCATAACTGATATTCATATTGTCTGTTGAGTACTTCTATGATAGAGGTCCATGTTATCCCTATTTGGGTGGATTGAAATAGGAGCCATACCTACAGGGATTTGTTGGTAAATATTTAATTATCAGCTCTCCAGAAAAAATTATGCAAGACATACTTTTAAGTTTAATCTGAATTATTAACATTTTTCCATCACTTTCTTAAGTCTATATGACAAACAGAATAATAAATAAAGCCCCAATTTGTAGTTCTTGTTGATTCTCGGGGTGTAAATGCTCACACTCAAAGTGTAAAATTGGCTCTGAGAATTGGCTCTAACATATCCCTGCAGTCACATACCAAAATCACCCAATATCTATCCTGTCTACTTTAAAGGGCGGTCTTGAGCTGGACATATTATTCACATTCTTTGTAAATCAGTTAAGCCAATAAGCTGCTGCTGCTTCTTCTTCTTTTTTTTAAACTCCTATTGTATAAAGGCACTGTACCAGATTATGCAGACCCAGGACAAAGAGAGACCAGAGCAGGCTTGGGAAGGCTTTTGGGGAAATGGAGCATTTCTTGCCATCTAATCAACTCTGGACTTAAAAATCTCCATTTCCAACCCTGACCTATGTTCCAGAGCTCCAGCTCTACATCTGTAATGCAGGATTTATGCAAGACTTCTTATATTTGCAATATTACCCTAGGCAATCCTGTCATTTAGAAGAATGGAACTCTGGCTGGCAGGTGCCAGTCCCAGGAGCTGACAGTTGAGCTGGGACTATAAAAACCCCTGCAAAAACAACGGGGGAGGGGGGGAGGGGCAGCTGGGTAGCTCAGTGGATTGAGAGCCAGGCCTAGAGACAGGGAGGTCCTAGGTTCAAATCTGGCCTCAGACACTTCCCAGCTGTGTGACCCTGGGCAAGTCACTTGACCCCCCATTGCCTACCCTTACCACTCTTCCACCTATAAGTCAATACACAGAAGTTAAGGGTTAAAAAAACAAAAAACAAAAAACAACCTGGGGGTTCTGATTTCCTTGACCTTACCCAGACACCCAGCTACCTCTGACTTCCCCTTGGGGACCCCGGGAGGTTGAAGGAAGGTTTGGGTTGTGGAAAGTGGGCAGGATTTAGATTAGAGTAGCCTAACAACAGGGACACCCCTGTACCAACTTAACAAATATATCTGTCTAGCTGGTGGACCAAAATACATCAGGACAGTGTTAAATTATCTCTGGCTGAGGGCTGGTTCCCTCAGCCTGACCCTACCTTCTAGGTCCATTGCCAACACTTGCCAGTTGCCCCTAGCAACAACTTCTCAAGACCCTAAACCCTCTTTCCTCAGTTTCCCCTTGAAGTTAAATAAAATAAAACCCTTAGCCTGCAACTGAGAGTTCCTGTAATTATTATAACATCACCCTAGGCTAAGGGGCTGAGGGGAGGGGAGAATATCAACCAGTTAACTTTAAAGGAGGTACTGAGCAAGCCACCATTGTATCCAGGAAGTGTGTGAGGTCCGCTTCCTGTTGAGTTCTGCTTTTACCCAATAGGGAGACAGTTACTCCAGCAGGGAGGGGCCCTTCACTCTCCACCTTAAAGGAGCCTATAGCTAGCAGGGGAGATTGACTAGGCATCACTGACAGCCCCAAATCTCCTGCAACTGTAGTTACAGGCTCCCAGGCCCAGGTGACTCTCTTGTACCACCAGCTCCATTTATTACCCACATTATCCACTTATTACACATCTCTACTAACTTTATGGGCATATCTACTTGGATATTCAACAGGTCCAAAATACAACACATCTTTTATTCTTCCTCAATACTTTTGAGTTCTGTCAATAAAATTAACTTTCACCTAGTTTTGATACTTGAAACTTTGGAGTCATTTCTGGTTCTTCCCCCTTCCTTGGATTTCCTCCCTTCATATCCAGTTAGTCTCCAAGTACACCTCCTCTTCGTCCTTCTCCTTCTCCTTCCTTCTCCTCCTCCTCCCATCATCACCACCACCACCACCATCATCACTACCACTAGCTAGCATTAATATAATGCATTCTAAATGCCAGGCATTGCGCTAAGAGCTTTACAAATATTGTTTCATTTGATTCTCAAAATAACACTGGGAGGTAGGTGCTATTATTATCTGTTACAGATAAGGAAACTGAGACAAACTGAGGTTAAGTGATTTGCCCAAAGACAAATAACTAGTAAATCTCAGAGGCTGGATTTGATATAAGGACTTCCTGACTCCAGGCCCAGAACTCCCTCTACAAACTACCTCCCACTTAGCTGTTCTACCTTATCTTCAATATCTTTTCCATCTGTGTCCTTTCCTCCATTCCCTTGACCAATAATCTGATCCAAGATCTCATTATCTCTCCACTAGACCATTTCAATAGCCTCTTCACAGGTCTCCCTGCCTTCTGTCCCTCTCCTATCCAGTCCATCCTTCATGAAGCTGCCCAAGTCATCTTCCTATTGTACAAGCCTCCTCATGTCAACCCTGACCTGCTCCCCACTGCCCAGAAGATAAATTCTAAACTCTTTGGTCTAGCATTCAAAGTCCTTCAATATCTGTCCCTCAGCCTATAAATCCAGCCATATCTGCAACTGCTCATTTTCCCAAACTCTCAGATGTTACCCTCCCTCAAAACATCTTGTACTTTCCCACCCCTGTTTTTGTTCACATTGTCCCTAGTCAATCCAGAAAGGACTTCTGTCTTCAACTGTTGAAAGATTCTCGCTACTCAAGATCCAACTCAGGTATCATCCTCCACAACTGAAAGAGATCCTTTCCTTTTGAAGTTTCTTGTAGTATTTTATTTGGGCCATGTCTTTGCTCTAAAGCAGATTCAACATATTCTATTAAAACAAACAAACATATAACCTATCTTAGAATCGATACTGTGTATTGGGTTCAAGGAAGAAGTGCAGTAAAGGCTAGGCAATTGGGGTTAAATGACTTGCCCAGGGTCACATAGCTAGGGAGAATCTGAGGTCAGCTTTGAATGGGAAATTGCATTTTGAAACAGTCACTAAATCTCTAAAACTTTAAAGCAACAAGGAGAAATGCAGGGTTATGGAGTTGGATTGTCTGGAATAGTTCATTCAAGCTTCTAAAACAAAGATGAGCACCTGCTTTACAGGTATCACACTAGTTATATTAACGAGATCTCAGAGGATCATAGATCTAAAGCTAGAAGGATCTGGTTCAGTCCCACCCTCACTCCCACCCACCTTACAGATGATAAAACTGAGGTCCTAGGAGTTTGTGGTTTGCCTAAGGTCACACAAGTAGTAAGAGTGAAAAGCAGAACTTGAATCCAAGTTCTCTTCCTCCCAAACCAATGTTCATAGCCAGGATGGTGAGCCTATCATGTCATTTCAAGGACGGGTCATCCTGTCCATGGGTCAAATTTGGCAGCTTTCAGATTGCTGGTGAGGTAACCATTACAAGGATTCGAACACGTCAGCACAGCTGAGTTAAGAAGGCATGACCAAATGTAAAGATTCCAATGGGGCACGATGAGCAAAGGCCACCCTTAGGAAAAGTCCCAGGCACCTCCTGATCTTGAATTATCTCATTTCCCAAGGTCCCAAGAACTCCTAGGAGTAAGATGTTGGTGACCCAATTTCTCCTCTTTTTCCCATTGGCTTTGAACAGAAAGCTATAAAAAGCTTCTCTGAAAAGCTCCTTGGTTGTGGTTTGTGATACCCTGGCCAAAGATGGAGAGGAAGACTAGAGACGTCATACTACAAGTAGATAGTACCACTGCTCATTTTTAATATTGTATCTTTTTGCTTTGGATTCCACTCAGTAAAGGTTCTTTAATCTATGATGGGAGTGTCTGTTCCTTTGGGGTATGCGAAGTTGGGATAAGAATCTTCAAGGAATGTAGACAAAGTAGTTCATTTTGTTAAGCTTATGAAATACTCAATGATGTAATCTTTACATTTCAAATCTGAGACTGAGCCAAGATAGAAACTGGTTAGGTAATAGGATGCCTGGAAGACTTGGGAGTACATGCACAGGAACAGTGGCAGGCAATGAAGTCTGAGTATTTGCAGAAGTCCACACTTGAGCTCAGAGGGACACCTGGTGGTCAGTGTTGAGATTATGCTCAGGGTATCTAGCTAAAATCCCATCCCTGAGCATTGTAGGCCCACCTGTCTTTCTGATGAAATGCCCATTCTGCATAGAGGAAGACATCTGTACTTAATCGTTACATCATTACTTATTTGTGTAATGCTTTATCTCTATCTTTTTTGGATCTTTGATGCCTGAGGGCTGCCCCCTCCTTCACTCAATCCTTTCCCAAAAGACTGGGCTCTTGCAGATTTGGGACCTAGGCCTGATCAACAAAAGAATCAGCTTCTCTGCCCCAGCTCTGGAAAAGTATAGAGATGACATCTTTTTTTTGCATAACTCTCAGATGAGGAAACTCCTACCCATACAGGTGAGCACCTTGTTTGCAACTTATGGTCTTATTATAGAGTTACATTACATTAAATATTATATTATAATTACTTAAATTATAGAGTTACTTTATGTTATTTTATAGAGAGTTACTTTATGTTATAGAGTTACTTTATATTATATCATAGAGAGTTGCTTTATGTTATGTAAGGCTTAAATTTAGGTTTTCTACTTAATAAGAGAGTTATAAAGTAATATTGTGGTTGCTGATTTCAAAACATCATAGCTTAAGTCAAAATGACTTTTAGAAGCTTTTAATTACAAAGAGGTGGAAAGAGTGAAAGTGGAAATGTAGAAAAGAGACAAGCCTACCAGCCCTTCTCTGGTGAGGTCTGGCTCATCATCCTTGGCAGGGGCTTCCCTAAGTCCAAACACCATGTGGAGTCTTCAGCCAGAAGTCCACCAGCTCAGCCTCCTCCAAAGCCAAGGCAGGAATCTCAGCCATTCACCCAGCAAGTCAACACAGGATCCAGGTGAAAAGTCTCCTCCAAATGCCAGGAAAGGAATCTCAGCCACTCACTCCAAATGCCAGGAAAGGAATTGAATCCATACCATGTTGGTCTCTTTTTAGACCCCTTTTTCCACATCACTTCCTGTCTCTCCTCCTCTCCAAAGAAACCAGTTGCAGCCTTTCAATTTGCTTAGCACTTGAGGCATGAGATCTCTACAAGGAGAACATTGGGACCCTGTAGTACTTGAGGCATGAGTACCTTTGGCCCTGTGTTCTTTTATGTAGATCTTACATAAGTATACTTATACTTGTGTCCTTCTATTGTAGATGCCACATAGATGTACTCTAAATTTGTATCCATTCTTCCCATTGATGCTAAGGATATTTATGGGCAAATGTTTTGTAACTACTATAGTTACCATATTTTGGTAACTGTCTTTGCTTTGAGCTTATTAAGTCTTGATTATTATTATTTATTATTATTATTCCTATTGACTCCCAGAGGAGCATAGGGCCGCAACCATCTCATGCCAACGGATTCTGTTCTGGGCAACTTCCACCAACTGGGTATATCTTTGCCAGGTCTGTTTTGGCCTTCCCACTTTTCTCCTCCCTGGTGGGTTCTATATTTTTTTTTTCATAGCGTCCTGGCTGATGGGATACTGAATTGTTCTTTCCCAGTCTGGTATTGGAGATCTTTTCAGGCCATCTGATGTTCAAGATTTGACGTAGGCCTGGAGTTTGTTGGCTTTTGCCAGCACGCGTTGTGGACTCTGTTGGAGAGCAATCTTCCAGACTAGGCGATCGTTGGTTTTGTTGGTTTAATGAGGTTGCAGTTTCTATAGCAAGTGAGATTTTTACGGGGTGAGGTTGCTAGCCTCACGCCCAACCCTCCTCCTTTTTCAGCCGGGCTTGGGACCGTCCTTGGCGGAGTCTTGATTAGCTACTGAATATAAGCTCACCAGTGGGGACTTTTTACCCATAGTTTTAAGATATACCATAGAATACTAGAATTTGTGAAAGTAGACACTGGCTGTGGGTGTAGTAGGGGAGCCCAATCTGTAAGTGAGGCCTATATTGTCCTTTTAAGTTCTGGTATTTTAAAATTCTACTTTTTAGAGCACAGAAATGTAATGAGAGGATGCCTTTCCTTGGACTCTAAAAACAGCAACAGGGAGAGATGAGACAGGGCCCAAGTAAGTTAGGTAGTAGTAATAATAGTAATAACTCATTAATATAATAAAGATATGGAAAGTGTTCTACATACATTATTATAAGGATAATGTAAAATGCCTAGATGATGTGGTGGATGGAATGCTAGACCTGGAGTCAGGAAGACCAGAGGTGACATATGACCTCAGACATATACTGGCAGTATAAGGCTGGCTAAATCATTTAACCTTTTTGTTTCCAACCATTTCCCAGCTGTAAAATGTAGATCATTTCATCTGTGGTGTCTACCCATATCATTCCATAGGAAGCACTACCTCCCAAGGTTGTTGTGAGGATGAAATGAGAAAATAACTATAAAGTGCTTAGCACAGCATGTAGTAAAAGGCTGTTATTATTAAATAACAATTTATTTAAAATATGTATTAAAATATTTATGATGTATATAAATAATATATACACATAAAATAACAATACACCATTGTATTGTTATTTTATATTAGCACAGTGACTGGTTATAGTAATATCAGCTCTTATTAATATTCCTGACTCCAAGTTCAATAATATAGATCAAAGATGTAGAACTGGGAGGTCTTTTAGAAGCCAACTAATTCAACTCTTTCATCTCAATTTACAGTTGAATAAACTTGGACCCAAAGAGGTAAAGTGAGGTCACATAGATAAGAAGTCAGAGACGGAATTGGGACCCACCTCCTCTGACTCCAAAGTAGTACTTCTATTCCTCTCCTAGTCAGTGAGACCCCACAGGCACTTCCGGCAAGGCTCTCTAATCACCCTTCAGGCCACACCCTCAACCCTGACACCCCTAAGGCGGGGCCTTGCAATTGATGGGTCCTTCCCGCCAAAAAACTACAATTTCCAGCATGACAAGCACTAGATGCCAGACCAGGAGCCTGGGAGTGGCAGGGGAGGAGGGTATCGTATTGCCCACTGGGAATAGTAGTTCTCTTTGACGATGTCCTCCGCATTTGGCAGGTGGCTCTACAAGGAGGGCCAGATCTCTACGACTAGGATCGCTTCTCTCTAGCGCCTGGGGTGAGCGGACGTGGGGAGATAGGAGTGGCCTCAGTCCTCAACACCCCACCACCCCACCCCGCTTTCTGGAGCCCTTTTGGATGATGTCATTTCATCGAGACCGAAGCCGCCTAGCCCCTGCCCACCGCCGGGCGGAAATGATTGAGATTGGGAGCTAGCGGTATTGTTGGGGAGCAGGGTCTCCAGTTTCCGCTTCCGGAAAGGGGGGAGGGGTGTCCACCGACTGGGGTGGGGTGGGGGGTCCCTATTAGAGAAACTGGAAACGAAATGGTCCTGATCAAGGAGTTGTGAGTAGGGGCCCTGAGCCCGAATGGGAGAAGGGGTATCGGGGGTCGGTGTTGTGCAAAGTGCCGGTTGGGACCGGGACGGCAGGAGCGGGGCCGTGCAGCGGATTACCCGGGCTAAGAGGCTGGGGTCTTGGCCCCAAATCCGTAACCAGTTCTGCGTCTTTGGGAGAGTCATTTTATCCTTTCAGGGCCACAGTTTCATCTGCTGTAAAATGGGGTCAACCATGCTAGCACAGCCCACCTGTTTCACTGTAGAACCAGCTAGAAGTAATAATTGTTTATGCTAATTAAGGATGCAAAAAGAAAGGGCCTGCCCTCCCCAGCTGCCCCCACCCACGCCCCTCGCTAAGTGTCTCTTATTTTTTTTACAGTCGGGTGGTACTACCCTGCTCCGTGGAGGAGGTGAGAATCTCGTATCTATTCCACCCCTCCCTCCCCCTAGTCCCTGGTTATCGCCCAACCTTTAATTCTCCCCAGGGTCTTCCCACCAGATGGTTGGGACTAGAGGGAAGCTGCCCCAATTCTTCTCTCCGTTCATTCCTCACCTAGCTGTTTTGTGTTTCTATGCCCAGTATCAAGTGGGACAGTTGTATTCTGTGGCCCAGACCAGCAAGAATAACACTGGTGGTGGTGAGGGCATTGAGGTCCTCATCAATCAGCCCTACGAGGGGGGCCCTGGTGAGCGGGGCCAATTTACCCACAAGATCTACCACCTGCAGAGGTGAGGGCAGATGGGGCATAGAACCTGGGCAGGGTGTGGGGGGGGGGCAGAGAAGGGGGTTCTGGTTTGTCCCAGACATGTGGCCCTTGACCCTGGCTTCCTTCCGCACTGCAGCAAGGTTCCAGGATTTGTTCGCCTTTTCGCCCCTGAGGGTTCCCTGGTGTTTCATGAGAAGGCCTGGAATGCCTACCCATACTGCCGTACAGGTGAGGAGAGTTAAGGGGCAAGGGCAAGAAAGGGCTAGAAGTCTGGGTTGGGAAAAAAATAAGTGGGTCCTGGAACATTAGGGATCCAAATTTAGACCCTTTCTGTCCTGGCATCTTAAATGGGATGGGAAAACTGGTGGCTGGGAGGCCCCTTGTGTTTTATTGCTCTAATCTGTTACTATTGTTTTCCCCATCTCTGCTTTTTTTTCTTTATTTCTCTAAAATTACTTGCCTTCCATCTGGCCACGGCTGTCTACCTTAGTCATCACGGTAAGAGCCCCTGTTGTCAGAGAATGGGGAGGGCTGACTTGGA
This sequence comes from Gracilinanus agilis, assembly GCF_016433145.1. Taxonomy (NCBI): domain Eukaryota; kingdom Metazoa; phylum Chordata; class Mammalia; order Didelphimorphia; family Didelphidae; genus Gracilinanus; species Gracilinanus agilis. The sequence goes on along the minus strand of NC_058130.1, from coordinate 132,895,459 downwards.
TTAGAGAAAATATATATTGAACTTTCACTAAGTCTTCCTCTGTTTTGGTATCCAGAATGAATATATGAAGGATGACTTCTTCATCAAGATTGAAACCTGGCATCATCCAGACATGGGGACTCAGGACAATGTGAGTGTGAAATCAATCTCATCTAGGTGGTACAGTGGCTAGTGCCACTTAGGAAGACCCATGTTTCAACCTCTGACACTAACTGGGTGACAAGTCACTTAACTTCTGTGTGCCTCAGTTTCCTTAACAGTAAAATGGACATAATTATAGCAACTATCTCCCAGAGTTGCTGTGAGGATCAAATGAGGTAATACTTGCAAAGCTTTTTAACATACTCTTAGTCTATTGTGTAGATGGTACTTAATAGATTCTTGTTCTCCTCCCCCTGCACCTAGATTTCTAGCTGTTTTCATTTCTAAGAATCTTAATCACTAGCCCTTTATTCCCTACCCTCATTGTTTGTCCTCTAGAGAATGTAGGGGTTTCCTGTACTATTTACTTCTTGTCCTTTCTTATATCCTCTATTGTCCAAAAGAAACTACATTCTGGCAGGTCTACTCATGGCTCTCCAGTCATGCTCTGCTCCTTTATTTTGTCTCTCTCTGTCCTTCCTCACTCCTACCCCCATACAATTCCCTCTCCTCTCTCCTTTTTAGGAAGCCTTCTCTATATCTCTGACCTCTGCCTTCTCTGAAATCCTCTCCTTATCACTTATAATCAGCTTCCCGAAGCTTAGCACTTCATTGCTTTTTGTTTTACCTGTAGTAGATAGTCTCTCACAGTAAAAAGAGCAAGCATCATGTCTCATACTTCTCTCATGTCCCCATACAGAGCTCACCGAAGTGCTAAGCACCTAGAAGGTGCTCAAAACATGCATGTTGGTTGACTGGTATTTCTCATACCAGTTCCCTGCTGGAACTAGACCGATGTTACCAAGCTCCTGCTATGGTAGCCTTCCCTCTCCAGAGAGGAGGTAGAATGCTGAATCTCTGCCACATAATGTAGCTCTTAGTTACACATATCCCATCTTGTATCATTCATGGCTGTTTCCTGTAATGAATAATCTTTACTAGACTGTAAGTCCCTGGAGGGCATAGTGCCTTTTGGTTCTGTCTTCCTTATGGTGCTGAGCACATATAGCAGGTGCTCATTAAACACTTGTTGACTTCCCACAACCCCTATCATCTGCTCCCAGCTTAAGTATCCTGTTCTCTGCCTTTTCCTTAGGTTCATCATCTTGATGCAGAGACATGGAAGGAGGTGGAAGTAGTTCATATTGACATTGCTGATAGGACCCAGGTGTCTGATGAGGTAGGTGAAGTAAAATTGGGGCCTAGAGATTGAAATATTGAGTCTCATGAGGTGAATGAGGTCTATGGGGAAAACCTAGGGGCTAGGAGGAGTGGTGCCTAGGACTCAGGAAGGATAGAGGTTTGGGAATAAGGGATTAAAAATCTTTTGGGAGGAGGAAGGAGTTTCCCAGATCCCTCTCTGCCTTCCAGGATTATAAAGCAGAAGAGGACCCTGCCCTCTTCAAGTCTGTCAAAACAGGACGTGGCCCTTTGGGACCTAATTGGCAGGTAAACCCTTCCCCTATCTCTGGCCAGGCTGGGCAGAGCAAGGCCAGTAGAGGCATAGTCCACAAGGACTGTTGGGTTAGCACTATGTTAACATTTATATGTTTGTACAGAGGGAATTGACGAAACATCCGCCCCACATGTGTGCCTACAAACTGGTGACCGTTAAGTTTCGATGGTGGGGGCTCCAGGGACGAGTGGAGAACTTCATCCATAAGGTTAGAGGAGGTAGATAGGGTGACCTTGGGTTCTGATTTGGAGATTAAGCTTCAGGCTTTGACATAAAGGGTTGGGATTAAAATGTAAAACCTTTTAGAACTGGGCCAACCTGGGAGGAATGGAACCCTAGGTCTCTATAACAGATAGGCTCATCTTAGTGCATTTTCACAGTAATATATTATCCTTTTGAAATGATAGGAAAAACCAGCATGTGATTGATCTTTTTGTTTTCTTCCCGTTTTGTGCACAAATACTTAGTTAGGTCTAGAGTACCCTAAATCCCCCATTTCTAATTGGTGGCTTCTCATTTGGCAGAGAGTGATCCTGTGGTTGTAGAACAGGTGGGTAAGTCCCACGTTGGCTTTGGGGCATTCTTGGTATATAAAAGAGAATCATGTCCCTAATTTAAGCCTTGAAGAATTGTAGCATAAAATCAGAAGTTAAATGGAAGCCCATCTGGGACTACGTCTTTATTTTGCTCTTTTATCTTCACCAAGTGAATTATTTCTGGGTTTGTGTGCTCTCTAGATATAATCTTGTGATTCAGAGTAAAGGTTAATAAGACAAAAAGGAAAAAAGGCATCAATTCTTAATCCAGATACCTAGTAAGGATTGCAAGTAAGTGGAGAAAGCTGTTTAAGGTTGGATGTGTGACATCATCCAACCTAGGGAACCATGCACACTCCAAGACAAGGCAAGGTCCAGAAACTTGGAGTTCAGGAATTTGAGAAATTAGGCAGTAGAGTCAAAAAGCAAAGATCTCTTGGACCAGGTCCAAGTTGATGCTCTTGCCCAGGGAGCTGATCAAGACTATTAGTGACAAATTCATTAGAGGATTGGGTTAGAGCATGAAGTTGTTGGGTGGATCATTGCATTTAAATTATTTGTCCTGCTTCTCTTAGAACCCTCTCCCTCTCCCTACAGCAAGAAAAGCGGCTTTTCACCAACTTCCACAGGCAGCTTTTCTGTTGGCTAGATCAGTGGGTTGATCTGTCCATGGAGGATATCCGGAACCTGGAGGAGGAGACCCAGCGAGAATTGGACCAGGTAATTATTCAACATGGTGGGTAGATAGAGAAAATTTGGAAAACTGATCAACCAATCAACAGGTATTGATGAGACATTACTATAATCTCAGCATCAAACAGGGGCCCACTGAAATGTCAACTTAAAGAGGGGGACCATCCTGTTTTTGTATTTTTATCTCCTGGATTTTGCTTATAACAAGCAATCAATAAATGTTTAATTAATTGAATGGGAGTGGTGAAGAAAGAAAAGAAATGAAGATTTTACTCTGCCCTCAAGGAGCTTACAACCTAGAGAGGCAAGATTGATACATATGTTGTGTGATTTACAGTATTTTTCTTAAAACAGCCCAATGAATAAGGGAGTATAAGTATCATTATCCCCATTTTAAAGATGAGGAAATTGAAACTCAGAGGTTATTCATGGTCATACAGCTAATATCTGAGGAAAGACTCAAACCCAGGTTGTCTGACTCTAAGGTTAAGAGTTGAATATTCTAAATTAGAGGAATAAGGGTGCTAACTAAGGCAGATGGGTCCAGGATTCTTTACCCAATCCATGTGAAAGAGTTTTCTGCTGAGCCAAGAATATTTTCAGAGAAAAAGATCAAATAAGGTAATATGGTGTGATTAAAAAGAGCACTGGATGGGGCAGCTGGGTGGCTCCGTGGATGGAGAGCCAGGCCTAGAGACTAGAGGTCCTAGGTTCAAATCTGGCCTCAGGCACTTCCTAGCTGTGTGACCCGGGAAAGTCACTTAACTTCCATTGCCTAGCCTTTACCATTCTTCTGCCTTGGAACCAATACATAGTATTGATTCCAAGATGGAAGGTAAGGGTTTTAAAAAAATAGAGCACTGGCTAGGGGCAGTTAGGTGGCTCAGTGGATTGAGTCTGGATTCAGGGGGTCCTGGGTTCAAATCTGTCCTCAGATACTTTCTAGCTATGTGACCCTAGATAAACAACTTCACTCCAACTGCCCAGCCCTTACCGCCCTTCTGCCTGGAACTGATACTTAGTATTGATTCTAAGAAGGTAAAGATTAAAAACCACCAACAACAAAAAACAAAACAAAACACTGGCCTGGCAGTCCTAGGTTTTAATCTTGACTACATCACATGTTGCACATTGTTGAGCATGCCTCTGCCCTTTACACCTCAGTTTCCTCCACTGAAAATGAAGGAAATGGACCAGATGACCCTCAGGGTCTCTTTTTAAGTTCTAATGTTCTTTGAATGTATTACTCATGATTAATCTGGCTCTCTGTTCCACCCCTCAAGCTGTTTGGTTCAACCTATAGGCCTCCTAGTACAATTTTAGTGCCATTCCTTTGGTTCTGTCCCCAGCGAGATTTGAGAAGAGAGAATCTCTGCTCTTGGGCATCCTTCTCAAATACCATTAAAGCAATTCCCTTGTGTGTTTTTTTGCAGAATAATTGAAAGAACTATTGTGTTAGCCCACCAGAAATACTCTCTGAAGTTAGATGAAAAACTATGTATTAGAACCTGGGAACAGAGAATCCACATTTTTATTTTGCTTTTTTTATCTACTCCCAGTGAATTATTCCTGGATTCTCTAGATACACAATCCTGTGATCAGATTATAGGTTGATTGAGTAAGAAAGAAAGAGGGCATGGATTCCAAAACCAGATATCTAATAAGAGTCACGAGTAAGAGGAGAAAGAAGAAAAGCTCATTAGGATTAGATATGTGCCTTTACTCAGCCCAGGGAAGCAGGCACTCTGGAATAGGAGGGATGTGGTCACAAAACTGGGAAAGGTACATGGTAGGGACAAGATCCCATTTCATAGTGAGCACGAACACTACTAGCTCCCAAAGCCTCCATTCTCATCTCGCCCTGGCTTTCAGATGCGGAAGACGGGGCCATTGAGAGGAATGACAGCCAGTGATGAGTGAGGCTTCAACCAGACCCGGGCAGGTAAGGAAGACCCTAGAAAGGTCTCAGTGGGAGGGGGAAGTGCCAGCTCTGCTTTTGAGATACTCAGAACATGCTGGGGTGCTGGTGAGTGGTGTCCCATTTGGGGAGTTGCCAGGCTTCTTTCTGGTGCCTATGTTGTTCTCGACACCACTACCCAAGGACCTGGGGGGTTCTTTGTCCAGAGCTGAAAACTTGGTGCCTTATCTCCTCTGTGTCCCTCCTCAGTAGTGAGTCATCAGCAGGACCATATTCAGGCCAGTTGTTTAGAGTGCAAGAGCCTTCTTTAACTCCAGTGTGAGGATGCTCAGGGTGCAGAATCTACAGGTTGGTCATTGCAGGTACACAGCCTAGTTTCAGTGTGCAGTCTTGTCCATCTTAGGAGGTAAGTCTTAGAGATTTCATAGATTGAGATTGTTTTTGTTTTAAAAATATACAAACATAGTAACCAGCATTAAAACTAAATGTTCATATATGAGAACAAAATTTTTAAGGAATGAAATCCCTAAAATTGCAGTTTACCAGACCTAGATTCTTCTCATGTCCCTTATACCAGCCCCTTCATGTCTTAGGTCATTTCTGTCCTGCTCCCTGAGAAGTTTGTCTGTACTTATTCCCCCAGCTTCTGCCCTTAACAAAACACAGAGCTCTTTTTCTAAGTTCTCTGTCTCCTAGTCACTGAAGAAAAGACCCTGTCTGCCAGGGTTTCCAAAGCCAACCTCTTTGTTCAGGTAGCCTGCCCGAAAGACAGGCCTTCTCTCAGACACTCTTGGTTCTCATAACTCTGTCCCCATTCCCTTCTACTTACACTCCATAATATTTTCTTATGATTCACTATTCTCCTTTGTTGCCCCCTAATCAATTCCATTTCCCAAACCCATTTCAAACTTATCATTACACTGATTATTTAGCTAGTCCAGCCAATCTCAGCACTCTCTTTTCTTTGGTATGCATTTGTGAATGTGAATTCTTTGATTTACTTGGAAGTCACATTGGATCTAGGAAAGGTTCAGTAAGAAACATGGATGGGAGTTATTCATCTTAGGAAAAACCAAACCCTCATCCTGACCCTACCTACTCAACTTCTTCCTCTCTTGCACCCAGGTACCTGCCCCTGAGATGGAAAATTGAAGGGAATTTGGTGCAGTGTCGACCCAGTAGGCAGGAGGAAAGAATGAAGCTGCTGCTTTTGGGGTGGGGTGGCAGCGATGGGATGGATTCCTGTCTGCTCCTCTCCAGCTCTGTCCCACTATAATCTCCTACTCAAGAGCTTTTCCCATTCCCAGTGATACCTGGGACCGAGAGTTGGAGTAACATTCCAGGGCCAAACACTACAACTGTTGCTCTCTTTCAAGCCTGGAAAGGACACAGGGAGTAGGGGCAACTTGACCTACCACCATTCCTGATGCCAATGGAGTCAACGCTGCACAGTAATAAAGTCCACATGGGCCCCTAGGCTCCACACTGTTGTCTGTGAGGGTGTGTGTGTGCTTCGAGGGGTAGAGGGAGGTGAGTCTTTACCTCCTTTCCACTCCTGCCCCTGACTCTACTGACTGCCCTGGGCCTGATAATAATAAGAACTTACATTTATATAGGGCTCTATGATTCTCATTTGCTCCTCACAAAAACCCTGTGAAATAGGACATCCGTATTTTCTACATAAGACTAAGAGTCAGAGGACTATGAATTGTTCATGGTCTCAGAGAAGTAAGTAGTGAGCAGGGAGTAGAGCTGGAATTTTTTGACCACAAGTCCTGTGTCATTCCCATGACCCCATCAGTTATAAAGAGATGTATCCCCACTCCCCTCTAGCTCCAAACCTCTCAAGGACCCACACTGGACTTTGATGTTATCTCCCTAGGTCAGTGATGGGCAAACTATGGCCCTCGGGCCAGATGCAGCCTCTTGAAATGTTCTGTCCCACCATGCAACATTATTCCTAATCTGACGAATATGAGTAGGATACAATGCAATGAAACTTTGAAAGAGTTGCCTTAGAAACAGACTGGCTGATGAGCATTTCCTTTCCTTTGGCCCCTTCTTTTAAAAGTTTGCCCATCACTGCCCTAGCTGATTCAGGGGAGTCCATTCCATGGTTTCCCTTGTGCTACAGGTCAAGTTATGGGGAGTTATCCTTTCTATTTTCAAGGTGATACCAAGGTGAAAGAGCTTTGTTACCTGGGAGCTGACTCCAAAGAGGTTAGGGACTTCTGTCTCCCAATAGGAGGATTCTCAGGCACCCTAATAGGAAGCCAGAAAGAGGGCCTCCTTGGCTTCATGGTGAGCTTTTCAGGTCATAATTAATTTTAAAGCTTCCTCTCCCCAAGGAAAAACGTGGGACTGTGTGGGAGAAGTAGAGTTTTGAATTTGATTTCTCTGTTCAGAACACAGTCACTTGTTAACTAAAGCAGTGCCCCAAAGTTCCCATCTGTTAGAACTGTATTAAGGAAAGGAAGTAAGATTCCTAGAAGACCAAAATTTTGGAAGAACCAAAATTCCCAGAAGTGAAAAATGTCCAGCAAAGCCCTAGCTGCTGTGGCTTTTCCTTTGCCTGCTAAGGGTGGTTGGTCAGGCCAAGTGGTCTAAAAGAAGGAAAACTAGTTCATTCTGGAGGTGAAGCCCAACATGTCCCTAAGGCTGGCACTTTGTTAAATCCAGTCTCCATTAACCTTTCCTCTTACATCTCTACACCCTTTTTATAACTTGGTGACATCCATCTCTGATCATCAGCTTCCCTTGACACATCTTAAAAAAAGTTTTACTCCATAGGAAGAAAGTTCTTTCTCCAAGTAGCATCCCATTATGGTGGTGACTCAAAAAGGATTATACACCCTTCAGACAGCCCTGGGTCTCTCTTCCCTCAAGACCATTGGTTCCTGGCAGCCCTTAGCTCTGGAGAATGATTAGGTCCCTGGGGAAGAAATTGGTATTTCCCTGGCCTAGCTGAGAAGCCCTAGAAGGCCAGCTCTGACAATGCCCATGCTGAAGGATGGTGGGAGGGGGAGGATAGGGAAGGGGAAGCCCCCTCTAGTTTCTTTCTCACTGCCAGGGACCTAGCTGGGAAATCCCACAGGCTGTAAATGGAAAGTGGCAGCAGTAACCATTGGGAAGAATAAGAAACCCCCAATACTGACCCTCCCCAAAGATGGGAAATCTAGGGGAAGAGGACAAGAAAATGGGGTAAGCCTGGGGTCTTAATCTCTTGATAAGCCTAAGAATTGTATGGGGCATCAACAGGAGAGTTCTCTTTCTCATGTTTCTCAGCCATACCCCTCACTGTTAGCACTAGCAGTGGACTAATGGTAAAAGACTGATTTTATAATCCTCCAGATTTTCTTTTAATCCTAGCCACAGACTAAACACTCATTTTGGTCATAGAATGACTCCAATTCTGGCCATAGATTGGCCCAATTTTAACCCTAAACTGACCCCTAACTTGACCACAGACTGATGCCAGCCTAATGGATTAAATCCCTAAAATTAATTACAGCTTGAACCCTTTAACTAAGCACAAGTTATTTTTTTTTAAACCCTTGCCTTCAGTCTTAGAATTGATATTAAGTTTCAGTTGTAAGGCAGAAGAGCAGTAAGTAAGGGTGAGGAAATTGAGGTTAGGGATTAAGTGACTTGCTAATACTCACAAAGCTAGGAATTGTCTGGGGTCAGTTTTGAATTCTGGACCATAGTCTTCAGGTCTGGCTTTATCCACTGAACCACCTTGATACCCCCAAGCAGGATATCTTAAAACTATGCTGTATGTGTGAATAATAGAGTGTGGATCTTTCTGTATGACCTATTGCTTTGAACTTTGGGGAGAAAAAAATTCCCTCAAAACTACCTTCAGTCTGGCCAGCTGGTCAATGCCATTTAATGGGAAAGAGCCTCATTCTAGAAACATACAAGAAATAGATAGATGTGGGACAAACTATGCTGCTGATGTAGCAAGTATTCTGTAAATAGTTGGAACCAGTTAAAATTTCAGAGAGGATGAGATGACCCAGGAATCAAACTAGAGATGGTAAATGAGGGAGAGGAAGAGCTGAGTCCTAGTTACCCAAGAAGGAAGGCAGTCTTTGATGATCCCAACCCCTATGTTGTCAAAAACTCCAGCCCCTTGACTATGGGAAGGGAAATTACATTTCCCCATTTTGGAGATTGAGAGCAAAGCTGAAAGTGTAAGTAGGAAGGAAACCGAAAGTGGGGGCTGGTCCCCGTATAAGAACCCCAAGAGAGGGGGATGGCTGGTAAGAAAGACATTGCCAGAAGATGAGAGACGGGAGCTGGCGTGAGTCAATGGAATAGGGAGTGGGCTAATTGAGCCTCTGGAATCGAAGGGGGATTTTAGGATGAGGGGTGGAGAGACAGAATTGTGGGGGTCAAGGGGTTTGTGTTATAGAGCCAACGACCAAGGGAAAAGATTCCCTGAAATAATAATAAAAAGATAAAGTTGAAGGGGAAGAGAGAGGAGCTGACTGAGAAAATGAGAGGTGGGGCCCTGGATATACAGAAAGGGGTTTAGGGGCAGGCAGAGTGCCTTGCTCCCAAAAGAAGAAAATAGAGTTAGGGGCAGGAGGAAAGTATTTAAGGTCTGATACTATAGCCAAGGACTGAGTGGAAAAATCTGTTACACTTGGCATCATGAAGTCTAGGGGTCTAAGGAGTAAGAATAGGGTTTCCTAGGAGCCAGTTCAGCTTCTGTTCATAAAGCCCTTAGGTAAGTAGGTTTCTCCATTGAGTTTCAGGCTGTATGACTGCCATCACAAAAATTTGGATTCTTTGGAGGAGGAAAAGTAATGGTGCTAGACTTCCTCTGTTGGAATAGTATTAAACTGGGATTCAAGAACTAAAGATCATATTGGTCCCTCATCCCAAATGTAGGACTGGCTGGAAGACCAAGAGGAGTGATGAAACTTCAACTCTATTGATCCCACTCTCTGAAGAGCTTCCCATGCAACTGAAATGGGAGGAATAAGGCACCTTGGATACTGAAATCCAAGAGGTGGACAAGAAAATGGAGAAGGCAGAGGCTTAGGTTAAGATTTAAAGGGTGGGGTTCCTTATCTGGGGAGAAGGATGGTTAGGACAAAGACTAGGATGAGATCAAGGGCAGGGTTCTGATTTGTGTTTTGAGGAGAGTTGGGTAATTCTAGTGATAAGATTTCCTTTTACTTAAAGAAATGCCCCAGACCACCAATCCTTTCAAACCTCCTTCTCTCTACCCATTCCACTACTTCCTATTCCTGCCTTCTCCATCCTTCCCTTGAATCTTCTTTCCTCTTTCCCACCCTCTAACCCTGTCCTTCCAAAGTTTTCCCTTCCTCAGTCCTTTCTTTTAGCTTCCAACCTTTTCCTCTCTGATCCATACCTATCTTCCTTTCCTTAATCTTTAATTCTTTGTCTTTACCTAACCACCTTCCCATTACCCCTCCCTTCAGTCCTATACCTCTCTACTCCTTTCCAATTCTCACCACTCTTCCAAACCTTCATTTCTCTGACCCTGCAAAATTCACCCAAAGTATCACCCTCCTCTCTGATGTCCACCTTCTCCTTCTGACCCTATTCTTGGTCATTACTCTAACATCCACTTATCTTCTTTTCACCCCTCCAGCCCCTCTCCCTTGATATCTTCCACAACCCTTTCTTGTGGTCCTGCATGGCTTCCCCTCTCTCTACCTGGTCTGGCAATTTAAAAATTTAGCAAACTTTGAAGTACCTTCTCTGTGGAGAGCATGATGCTGGGTACTGAGGGTAGTATAAAAATTAAATAAAACAGACCTTGCTGTATGTCATCATGGAGCTCTTCCCTCCCTCTCTCTCTTTCTCTCTCTCTCATACACACACACACACACACACACACACACACAGAGGGACATATTCACATTTTAGCAATTCTTGTCCTCCAATTCCACTTCTCTACCTCTCAATCCCTATTCCTTTCTCCTTCCATACTTTCCCCATTATAACTCATTCTGTCTGTTCCCTGGATCACTTTTCAACCCCTGATATTCTAGATCAGGAGAGAATCCAATATATTATGGGAATTCTGAGCTCAATTTTACTGGACCCCCCCAGGTTTACCTGCTCCCCTCTCCAGTCAGGTGAAAGGGACAGCAAACTCATTGGTTTCTTGGGATTGAGAGGCCCTAGGATCCCTGGGCCAGACAAGTCCTGCTTCAAAGTCCATTAGAGTTGGGGCCATCTGCTCTCAATGTTTGTGGTGCTCCTCTTTAACAGCTTACTCACTCCTTTCTCCCCTATTCAGCTTTCCTTGATTTCATGTTCTCCTCTTTTTTCAAGGGTTTAGTCTCTTGCTGCTCTCCTTGCTCCTGGACAATGCTGTCATCTGGGGGTTCTCATGGCCCCGAGGGCAACCTCCCCATGATTTACTAGACTTGAGGAGTGAATTCAAGATCAGCCTGAGGCTTTCCAGAAAGTTGCTGTCAGAGATCCGGAGTATTGCCCATCTTTTTGTGAGTCATCAGAATCCAATTGACTGGGAAATAGAAAAACTCATTGAGGCTTGGTTGACAGGAGGTGGCCAAGGGAAGCTACCTTGGACAGCTCCCTCACTGATCATTTATTTCTTCTATAGGCAGATACACACCTGGTTGGGGTGTCCTTGGACTTCCTACCCCTGAGGGAACAATTTCCCAATGTCACCATGACACTCAAGACCTGGCTCCAACTTTCAGTGAGTTGGGGAAGAAATAGATATGCTGAATCAGGGTTGAGGCTGAAGAGGTTTTTGAAGTTGATGATGGGGTTAGGGTTTGGGTACGAGGATGATGATTGATGAGGGACTGAAGGAGGGGTAGGGATGAGACTGAGGTGGATAGGATAGGATGGAGGAAGGAAGGGAGTGAAAGGCTGGAATATGGAATGAAGATGAAGATAGGAGAGGGATGATGATGAAGGTATAGGATGTGTTTGGGAATGAAGGATGAATAAGAGTTTGGAGGAGTTGCATAGATGAGAGAACAAAGAAAGTGAGTTGGACTGGAGATAGACTTGGTATCTAGATGGTCTCATGATTGAGTCAAGGCCTTGGTCTAAGGGGGTTCTGTGTTGAGAACTTTTGACTCTCTGCCTTATCCCTATTTCCCTGTCTGATTCTTCCTTTCCCAGGACCCAGATCGACTTTGTTCCCTTTCTAGACTTCTGGACCACTTCCAGGTTCCTCTGAGAGAACTAAAGGGCCATCAGGGTTGGAAGGGTTCCTTGAGGAAAAGGCTGTGGATGGCTCAGCTGGACCTTCGGGACCTGCAGTCACATCTCCATTTCCAGGTGTGGCCACCTCTCCCTTGGCCCTCTAGAATCACTGATTTACTGAGAAACTCCCTGCTTTTACCTTGGTCTGTGTGGGGTTCTCTACATTCTTTGTCTCTTATCACAGATAAAAGTTAAAGGATACTGTGCTCTGGAGGATAAGGAAACCCAAGATCTGGAGAAGAGAGACTTAGAAAGATTTTCTCTCCCTGTGCACCAAGTCTCTTGGCCACAACTCCTGAGTACTTACCAGCTACTCAGATCTCTGGAGCTAGTCCTGGGCCGAGCCGTCCGGGATTTCCTGCTGCTCTCAAAGGGAATTGCTCACACACACAGTCCCTGACTACTCAAGAAGTACAGTTTTCAACCTAGGGGTGATGACTCCCTACTACTTACATCACCTTCCAGGATTGTATTCCTTTCTCCCTTATATTTGTTTTTCAACCTGAAGCTAATTTCCCTGCCCTGAGCCATTTGGGAGGGGGAGATCCCAGACTTCAACCCAAGTATCCTTCCTCTGCCAGTAATATCATCTCAGGGGAGGAGATGTGGCATATGCCCCTTTGGTTTTCTCCCTTCTCACCTTCTGAGCCCATTCCCATCCCATAATTTAAGAGGCCTTCAAGTTCAGTGAAGATATTTATTTGTTAGATATTTATTTTTTCAGGAAAATAGTGGTTGTATTTATTCTTTTTTGGAAAAAAATTTGAGGATGGTCTTCCTTCTGCTCCCTGGAGGAACCCAGAGAGTAAGATCAGATATTTCTTGGGGGACCTAATAATAAACACCTACAACCCCTTTTCTTCTCTTTCTTCTTTGAGCATATAAATCTTCTAGGTAGGTCCTATAGAAAAAAAGTATAGTTACCTGGAAATAGCCTATGAAAGGAGAAGCTACCAAGGGTTGGGGCTTCCCTTTTTGGGGATTAAGACACATGATTAGAAGTCGCTATGAGGTAGGGAGATCATCCCAGGCTTGAAGGTGATATTGGGGTCAGAGATCAGAGTAAAGGCAGGGAATGGTGGGAGAGGGGAGGGAAATTAGATTCATAGGTCTTCAGGTCACTGGGGCTTGGGCCGTCCCAGACGAGCCTGTAACTCTTGCATCATGCTGGGATGAGCGAGGCCAAACCTGAGGGAAGGAAGAGTATCACAGAGAATTAATAGGTCATGATTTGGAACCAGTAGTTGGTTCCTTTTTTCCTTCCTCATCCTCACCCTCTTTTCCTTACCCATGGCCTGGGGGCCGTTTCCTTGTTGGGACTGGGGTCCCCTCTGGCTTTAGGGGACTTGGCATTATAGTTTCCTCAGATTGGAGTAGTCTCAGTTTTGAGGGTGAGGACTCCAGAGCCTCATTATCATCACAGTCATCCTTCCTTGGAGCTGGTACCCTTCTAAAAGAGGGGCGGGATCGTCGATGGGAGGCATTTCTGGAGAGGAGAACTCGACTTCTGGGAATGGAGAGGTCCAGGCATGAACCAGGGATGGGAGCCTGTGGGAAAGCAAGAGAAAGGAAGCTTAGGATCATGTCAGAAGTTTGGCTCTAACTGGACCTTAGAATCTTGATGTCACTAGGCACTTAGCCATTAATATCAATAATGAGAATTTGAATTTTAAATATGTTTTACAATTATATAGCACTTTATAGTTCACAAAGTCTTTTCACATTATCTCACCTCACTCCAGTTGTTTTGGGCATCATCAGCAGGACCGGGTATAGGAGACAACATTAGAGCTATTGAATTGGTGGGTGCTGGGGCTTCTGTCTCCCTGTTTTCTGAAGCTTCCAGAGTTGCAGATTCCGTATCTGCAGCTTCCTCTGTTCCCTTGGCTTGACTAGACTTAGCTTTTTCTAAGTCCCAGACTCTTCCAGTCTTCTTACTGAATTCCCAGATTCCAGCAACTTCTGAGTCCTTGTCTCCATCTCTCCAGTCTGCTGCTTCCTTGGTCTCAGAGCATTCAGCAGGCTCCATCTCCTCCCTGTTTCCATCTTCCTGGCTTCCTGCCTCTTCTCTGTTCCCACTGTCTTCCATCTTCTCTGCCTCTAGCCCCCTGCCCCCATTAGCTTCTACTTTCTCCATAGATTGGTTGTCCATGGAATTTCTACCCCCTAAAGCATGACTCCCCCCAGTTTTGGCTTCTATCTCAGTTTCTTCCTCATATTGTCTCTCTTCCTCCAGGGGCCAGGTACTTTCAGAGTCCACATTCTGGCTTCCATCAACCTCTTTCTCTGTTTCCTTGTTTTCCTTGCCCTTTCCAGATTTTTCTTCTGACTTAATTTGCCCCTCCTTCATCTTCTCTTCCCTCACAAAGTCCCATTCCTTGTTGGTTATTGTCCTCTGTATCTCTGCTCCATGACAGAAGGCAAGTTTCTCTTTTTCACAGTTGCTCCCTGACTTCTCTTTCTCATCTATGCAGGATTCCTCAGTATCTACTGAGCCTGTTTCTTGGTCTCCCTCAGACTCTTTCTCTTCCCTCTCCCAGGTTTTCCTAACCTCTGATTCTTCAACTTGATCTCTCTCAGTCATTCCCTCAATTGCTTGACATTCTTTGGTTCCTTTAACCTTCCAGAAGCCTTTCTTTTCTTCCTCCAGAACTTCCTTGACTCCAACCTCTAATAAATTTAAATTTGGACTTTCTCTAGTCTCTGTTCTTTCCTGACAAATTTCCTCTTCTGAGTTCCAATCTCTTTTGATTTCCTTCCAGTCTCTCTTTACCTTTTGCTCTGTCTCCGGGCTTCTTCCAGCTACAACCTTCTTTAAATTTAGCCCTACTTTCTCACTTACTATCTCAGTATTCCATGGGCTTTCAGCATTTCCTTCCCAGCCTCCTTCAGCCTCTTTACTCAGTACTCTGCTGCTTTTATCCTCCCTCTCTTGACTTCCCTCAACCCCTTTCATCTCCTGGCTTCTTATGACCTCTCCTTCTGCCTCTCTATCCAGTGCTCTGCTTCTTTTATCCTCCCTCTCCTGACTTGCTTCAACCTCTTTTGTCTCCTGGCTTCTTATGACCTTTCCTTCTGCTTCCCAGTGTTCTTTACCTTCTGTCTCTTCCCCATCCTGGAGTTTTCTGACTTCAGACTCTTCCATTTTATGGCCTCTTTCAGTGTGTGCCTCTTGGCCTCCTCCCTCAAGCTCCTTCTCCCAAATTCTTCTGACCTCTTTCTCTTCCTTCTCTGGTTCTATTTTCTCAGACTGCTTGGCCCTCCAGTCTGTTTTAGCCTCTGCCTTTGGGGCTTCTTGCTGTTTGAATTCTTGGCTTCCCTCAGTTTCCCAAGCTCCCTTGTCTTCTCTAGTCTGGGGTATGAAAACTTTCTCATCTTTCCAGCCTCCCTTGTCTTCTATTTCTCTTACCTGGCCACTTTCAATGTCTGTTTCCATTATCTTCCAGGCTTTTACTAAGACTAAGTCCTGTTTTTTCACCACTTGGACATTTCTGTTCTCTGTGTTCTTAATATTTTGGGCACTATGGGCTTCCATCTTACAGCTCTCCAAGGTCTCTCTCTCTGGAATTCCGAATGGTTGCTCCTCTCTTTCTTTGGCATCTTCCTCCATTAGCTCTTTTTCTGTCTCTTGAGCTCTCCCAGTTTTTTCTTCCATGTTCCAATCTCCCCCAATCTCCTTAGGGCACTGGTCTTCCCTAACCTCCTCTGTTCCATAGCTTATCTCCAATTCTTGGCTTTTTTCCACCTCTGCTTCCCTCATTAAGTTGCCCCTGTCTGCCTTTTCTGGCCTTGTTACTAAAGTCTCATTGGAGTCAATGTCAAGTGTTCCCTCCCAGATTTTAGCTTCCCGAATGCCCTGGCTTCTAGTTTGCCCTGACTGACTCTCATAGATTTCCCTAGCTTCTCCCTCTAAGCCCCAACTTCTTTCAGCTTCCATCCCTGAATCTTTCACAATCTCCCTTTTTTCTAGGACCCAGAAGTCTGCCATTTCTTCCTCTCTCTCCCTCCTTTGAGTCCAGACTTGCTCTGAGGATGTATTTAACTCAGTCTCTTTCTCTTCATTGTTCTTCCTCTCCAAATCTCTCCCAACTGCCTCTTCTGTATCCCAGCCCCTTTGAATAACATCCAAGCCCCATTCTTTACTGATCTCCAGATCCTCTGCCTTCCAGACTTGCTCACCTTCTTTTTTTGGAATTATTTCTTTTGTCTTTGATTTTATCGATTCCCCGACCTCAGCTTTCTCCATGACTGAAGTTATTGAAACCTCAGCTTTTACAGCATTTTCTCTCTCAGTTTTTTCTCCTGGCTCCTGGACTCCTCGTAACTTTTCTATATCTATATTCTCGGGCTTTGTACATTGGACTTCCCAAGCCACTTCTTTTTCCGTACATCTGATCCCAATCTTCTCTGTCTCCCAAATTTTCTTGACCTCATGCTTCTCTAACTCCAGATTTTCAGGAGCTTCTACTTTCCCACTTTCCCCTAATTCTCTCCCCAAAGCTCCATCAGGTGCCTTCTTCATCTCATGACTTTTCCTGGTTTCCATTTCTATCTTCTGGCCATTTCCTGGCTCTCCTCTTGCCCTCTGTGCTTTCTTACCCTCTCTTGCTTCTTCCCAATCTCTAACATTTCCTTCTGCCTCCTGTGCTTCCCCATCCTGTTTGTCCTCCCAGATTAATCCATTCTCAGATTCCACCCCTGAGGCTATTAAAGCCCTTCCTTCTGGATCTCCCAGTTTAGACTCTTTGACTTCTTCCTTCTGTTCTTTCACTGGCTCAGTTTCCTCCCTTCTCCAGTAGTTCTCAGTCTTCCCTAAATTAACTTCCTTCTTATTGGACTCTTGGTTTTTCTCACCCTGTGCTTTTAGCTCTTTGACACTCTTTTCTTCTGAGGCAAGTTCTTCTGACCCCAAGTATCCTTCATCCAAGAGCCTTTTCTTTTCACATTCCGTAGTCTCTAACGTATCTACCTTTTGCTCTTGCTTGGGCTCTGTCCCCATCATACACGAAGCTCCTTGAACCTCTATCTTATACTTCCCTCTGATCTCTCCTTTATCCTCCTTGATTCCTTTGGAATTCTTATTGCTGCTGTCCCAATTTCTAAAGACCCTGGTTATCTCCTCATTCAGGTCTACCTCAACCTCTTTCCCTGTCTCCCAGATTCCCTCAGTCTCTGATTCCTGAATTTCCCCAGTCTTCTTTTCTTTCCCTTTTCCCCAAGTTTCTCTACATTCTGACCCTCCAGGGAAAAAAGTATCTTCCATATCTCTGCCGATGGTCACTTCCTTCCCTGCCAGTGCTTCCTTAGATTCTTCAGTTTGCTGGCTCCCTTCTTCAGTTCTTTCCTCATGCTCCTTCACCCTCCCCTCATCTCTCCTGCCGACCTTTCCCCCCTTCTCCTCTGCAGAGGGAACTGTGTCTCCTAAGAGGTAGGAAGCAAAGTTGCTTAGGGAGGCCTGGAATGAGAAAAGGAGGTAAGGGTGAGGTGTGAGGTCACAGAATAGAAAAGTGTAGTGACCCTCCCTCACCTCACTCTTTCTTCCAGATGCATCATGATTCTACAAAAGAAGAAACCATGGGTACCAGGTCAAGAAGAGTGAGGAGCTCAGTTGAGAGAGGTATTTCAGCAGAAGGCAGAGGTGGGGAGGCTCAAGGAGGGAGAGAGAGGGAGAAGAGAGAGAAAGCCCAAAGAGAAGGTTGTTGTAGTGAGAGGTCTGTGGAAAGTGGGGGAGGGAATTGGGAATAGTAAAGCAGGGAGGAAGGGAAAGGATAAGACAAACAGCAGACATTGTTTTAAAAAGTGTGTCTATGTTGAGGCTGAAGGCGATAGAAGAAAGATGAGACAGAAGTCTGAGTTTCCGGGAGGAAAAGGATCTCTTAGTGGGGACAAAGATCAGAGATCTTGTGGGGGTAAGAAATCTAATTCCCCAGAAGCATAGATCTAGAATTCTGGGATAGGGAAAGGGTGTTTGATCTCACACCTTAGGGAAATTGGTCTAAAGCCCTGGCATCTCCTTGCCCCTCTCACCAGAGCCTCCCTTAGGGTACGGTGCACCCCAGGGAAATGAAGCCTCAGGAGTTCCATCTGTCTGTTCTTTGTCCATCCAGAAAGCCTGCAATGATCTTCCCCTCCCCAGTCATCCTGTCTTCTCCCCGATGTTGCTACTTCCTTTTCTGCCCTGACCCCTCCCACTCAGCCCCAACACCACAGTCTATAAGTCCTGTCCCTCAATAAACATAAACCTGTGCCCTTCAACTTTAACTTGTCGAGCTATAGATTCACGAAGTACAGGCTGAAGGATATAAATTGGGGGATGGGAACTGGGGTTGGTGAAAAAAGAAAATAGCAGAAAGCTGTCAAGATTAGAGAGGGTGGAGATAAGAAACATATGGAAACTAAAGCTTTCGTGACTCAAAGCCTGTGCTAATACCTCAGCCATTTCCGCACCCCCTATCCCCAACTCAAACCACAGACCCCTATGGGAGAGGAAGTTGGGGTTTGTGGTTCCTGCTTCCATCTAAGATGAAGGACAGAGAGTGGGGGAAGGGGAAACAAATATAGTAAGTACAGTGAGTGTAATGCTTATTGGAAGCCAAGGCAAAGGTTACCAGCCCCACCTTATCCATAACTCCAGTTTTGCTATTTCAAGTTCCCAATGTGACCTACATGGACCCATGCTAACATCTAAGGCACTATGGGAATTGGAAGATATATGCTCACTCTAAGTCAAATAGAAGACTGAGTTCAGGAAATGGTAGCTTAGACAGAAGCAAAGGACTTCAAGGGACAGATGTCTCATTAGCCTAAGGGCTTCTTCTGGCTATTGGTTGCTGATGTGGATCTGATTCTTAAGAATAGTCCTGGGAGTCTGGATTTAAAAAAAAAGGGCTGAATCCCTTCCCCATCTGTCAAAGGCCACCAACAGATGGCAGTAGAGCTCAGAGTAGAATCACCCTACTGAGGACATCTGTATCATTTAACACAGCTTAATGACATCACCAGAACAAATAAAATGTGTTCCCTCTCTAACCAGGAAAAAACCAGATGTGAAAATCTGTACATCCCTATGTATGGGTGAGGGGGGTTTTCTTTATCATTCATTTTTTTTTTAACCCTTACCTTCGTCTTGGAGTCAATACTGTGTATTGGCTCCAAGGCAGAAGAGTGATAAGGGTAGGCAATGGAGATCAAGTGACTTGTCCAGGGTCACACAGCTGGGAAGTGTCTGAGGCCGGATTTGAACCTAGGACCTCCTGTCTCTAGGCCTGGCTCTCAATCCACTGAGCTACTCAGCTGCCCCCAGGCATTCATTTTGCTATGTTATTTAGTTATCTTTTCTTTTGAACTAATGTGTCTTCTAATTTGCCTAGTAAGAAAGAACATCAGTGCATAAGAGTTTATGATTTTGTATAGATGCTGAGCCAAAATGTGCCTTTAGCTCAGAGTTGCTTCCTTGGGAAAGTTCTGGCTTACAAAGTGATAGGGGGCAAGCTTAGGGAATTTGGAGCACTGAGCTTTTATGAGGGGTGATTAGAACACTTCCTGGGGCAGAGTGAGGGGCTCTTGACTGTATTTCAGTGCACTGGTAGATGTTAGGATCCTATGCCTATACTCTGGAAAGTGGAGTCCTGTTAGTAAATAGAATTTTTTAAGTCAGATTCAACAGGAAGGGCTGGGGCCTTGGGAGATTTAGAACCTTAATGAAAAGCATCATAATATGGTGAAAAGTGAATTGAATGCAGGAATTTGTTTTTTTACATGAATTTATATTTGCTACAAGGGTTCCCCCGCCCCCAAAGGGGAATGTAGAAAGAAAATGTTTTCATTAATTAAAAATACTTTAAAAATGCACTAAATTTGAAGTGAGAAGACCTAGATTTGAATCTTGGTGCTGCTACTTACCACATCTCTATGCTACAGGACTTACATAACTTCTGAGGTTCTTTCTAGCTCCAGATCTATGATCATTGGATCCAGCTCTAGACTCTAAGGACACCAACAAAACAGGTTGTTCGTTTTTGTTTTTTATTGGGGGGCAGTAGTGGTGCCCCTTAAGCAGTCAGGTAATATATCTGCTTCCCTTTATTTAATGCAGCCCCTAGCAGTGAACTGCAATTCAAGCACTATTGCAGTAAGATCCAAGTTCTGTTCCAATTCTAATTCAGTTTAATGAATGTAAAGGTAAGTATGATGCTATGGTAGTTTTTATTTTAAAACTAACTCTTCTGTCCCTTGAAAGAGCACTGAAATAGCTAACCCTGATGAATAGGGAAAATGGTCTTTAAAAGCTACTCAGAGTGCAACTTCAGTAAAAGCCATCAGATAGCAGGAGGGAACTTTGGGTTTAGCCACCCTGAACTCTTCTCTCTTTCTCACATGTTCTGTCTTCTGGCTCTGATCTCTGGCTTTGCACAAGAAAACACTCTTACCTCCTTCTAGGACCTGTTAAGTCTAGGCTTTACAATGGAAAAACATCATCATACAAAATTTCATAAATTTAGAATTGTCTCCTGCCTTTGTTCTCTAATAAATCTTTAATCTTCCACATTTGTGATCCCAAAGAAAAACACACTGGTATTATCATTTATATTTATTGTATGAAATTTAAATAAAAATATAGAATTAAATATCTGGCTATTTTTCTCTGGTTAAGAACAGAAAATCTCCACTTTGCTCATATGCAGGCAATAGCTGGATATTCCCAAAATACTTTTTAGTGATAATATTTAGGGAAACATACCCCCATTTGACACATTCAAAATCAATAGGAGACAGAAGAGAAATTGTACTACCAGGCTCCAATCTACTCCTTGGAGGATGAGAAAGCAGTTCACAAGAGAATTCAAGGTTAGAAATTGTCTCAGTTTTCTTGAAGGATAGCTACTTGCTGGCTGGCCCTCTCTCTCCAAGGGATCTCTACTTAGCTTTCTGTCATGTAGTCTCTCCATCAGGTCTTGCTGATTGAAGTCTCTTAGTACTTTGGTAGCAGGGTCTTTAACCTCTGGATACCCAAGACTGAGGGTGGCTATCCTTTACTTTTTTTTTTTTTTTTTTAAACCCTTACCTTCTGTTTTAGAATCAATACTATATATTGGTTCCATAGCAGAAGAGTAGTGAGGACTAGGCAATAGGGATTAAGTTGATTGTCCAGAGTCACCCAGCTGGGAAGTGTGTGAGGTCAAATTTGAACCTCTTCTCTAAGCCTGCCTTTCAATCCACTGAGTCACCTACCTGTCCCCTATCCTTTACTCCTAAATTACCAGAAGACTGAATATCATCTCAAATCTTTGTGCAGTCAGCTCACTACTATGTATCTTCTTTGGCTTGACTCTCTGGTACTTCTGCCTAGCATTTTAATATGTGCTAGTACCTCAGCAGGCTGTTCTGGTGTGCAACAGCAGTTCAATTGTTTTTTATTCAAAGATATTTTATTTTCCCAATTACATGTAACAGTCTTTTGTTTATAAATATCCTGCTCAATGAAATAATTAGTGACTTTCTAAAATAATCCTAACTTCACCTTCTAGTTCCATTTTTGTGGCACCTAAACAAAAACAAGGGGTTGGGGGTAGGTGGGTACCCAGATGTTTTTGGCTTTCATTTTTCCATTTATATTACCGAATAATTCATCTAGTATTCGCAGGTCATTGTGAATAAATGTACTGCTTTCAGAGCTCTGCTTACTGGGAAATAAAACATGTATATAGGTAATAGCATTTAACTAATGCTACTTTACAAATATTATCTAATTTTTAATCTTCACAGCAACCCTGGGAAAGAGAGATGATGCCATTATCTCCATTTCATGGATGCGGAAACTGAGGTCCTGTAAAAGACTGAACAGCTAGTAACTCTCTCAGAGCTGGATTTGATTGAACTCATGACTTTCTGACCTGAGAGTTCCAGGGTGCTGCTATCTTTTTGCCACCTAGATGTCTGAAGAAATGTTAACATTTATTTCTCCTTTTAAGATTTACAAATCACTTTCTTCACAGCAATCCATTAAAACTGTCCAGGTATAATCATCCCCATTTGCCATGTAAAGAAACTTGGCTCCAGAAGAGATAAAGCCATTTTCTCAAGGTCAGATAGCTAACTAAGGTCTTGGGAATTACCTTTGGGTCCTCTGCCTCCAGGTTCACTACTTGGTTCATCACAACTAGAGTGTGTTAAATTGCAAATGCGAGAGAACTGAGAGAGGTCCTTGAGAGTGCTGTGGAAAGACTGGGAGAGGAAGGAATCGCCTTCACTTCAAGCACTGTTTTATAGTTTTAAAGGTAAATGGTCGCTCCAGACCACGACGGGGGTGCAGAAAGTTCTGTTCCTGGCCAGTAGCTGGGAGCCGCCCCATCTCCTACAAGCACTGGACGTGCCGGAACCACTGCAAGGGTGGCCAAGATTCACGTCAGGCCCGATACTGCTTGGCAAGGCAGTCGGTGAGCTCGGCTTTGCCGCCGAATACCTGTCCGGCCGACCTGGTCTTGGGGTCAGTGATTTCACGCTCCGCCTCTGCCCTACTTTTCCTAAAGCCTAAGCTGCGGAATAGACTCAGAGAATGGCCAGGACGAACCAGGAAGTGAGGTATCACGTGATCAGACGTGCCCCGCGAAGATCATATGACGCTCAAACCGGTTTTTAATTGTTTTGTGTTCCGCTCAGATGACTGCAGACAGGCCGGCTGGTGCCTTCAGAGTGGTCTGCCTCGGCGCTGGCAACGTAGGTTTTCATAGACGTCAGTTACCACGTTCTGCAGCCTCAGGGGAGGAGAAAGGGCTCCCGAGAGGAGAGTGACTGGGTCGGCCAGCCGACCTGGGTCAGTGCTTTGTCCTTCCAAAGTGCAGTGTCTCTCCCAAGTCTGATGGGACCAACGTGATCTCCTGTCCCTCCAGGCTTTGACAGCTGATCCGCCGTATGACTCCAGACGCCACCATGGCGCCCACGGACTCCTGGCAACAGCATTCAGATTCAGAGAGTGAGTATTAACGCCCCAGGAGTTCCTCTGGGATTTAGTTTCTGGCATCTGATGTGCTGAGGGGCTGCACAGGCCAGAATAATGATGTGTGCCACCGAGACCACAGGGCTACATGTATGGTCATCCCCTTGTCAGTGAACAGGGTGAGGGATGGTGGTGGAAAGAGTGCTGACGTTTTAATCAGGAGAGGTCGGAATTCGAATTCTCCCTCAGCCTTCGTAGTCATCTATGCGAATTCTAGATTGTTGTTTCACCCCACAGGGCTTTTATCTTCCTCATCTATAAAATTTGTGTGAGGAGAGGACAAAATGACCCTTCTAAAGAATCATCCAAATCTAAATCTAGACTCTTGTGAATGCAGTAAATTCAACGACTTAGTGACTTGACTGTATTACACAGCTAAGGGAATATCAGAACTAGGGTTTGAATCCAGTTTTTTACCATAAGCTTATCATCCCATCCTCTCCCACCCCCCATTATACTTGCAGCTGTTCTTTTATGCCTAGCTCATTCCTTATGCCCATTTCACAGCATTGACCTTGAGGGCATGTCATATTTTGTATGTCTTCCCAGCACTCAGTTTAGATTCTGGCTTGTTTCGATCATGCTTGACTCTTCACAATCCTATTTAGAGTTTTCTTGGCAAAGATTCTGGAGTGGTTTCCCATTTCCTTCTCCAGCTCATTTTACAGATGAGGAACTGAGGCAGACAAAGGTTAAATGATTTGTCCAGGATCACACAGCTAAGAAATGTTTGAGGCCAAATTTGAACTCAGGAAAATAAGTCTTGCTGACTTAAGGTACCACCAAGTGTAGCTCCTATAAGTAAGTATAGTAAGAGCTTAATTTTGATAGATTGCTATTACATATCAGATGAGATTATGTGTATAAAACATTTGATAAGCCTTTAAAGCCAAAATAATATTTATAACCCAGCTATTATATGTAAAGTGGACTATTCATAGCACATAATGCTGCTGATTTGAGGACTGAAGTAAACTTATCTCCATTCACACATCCTATTCTTTCTCATTTTGGCTTCTCTCTGTTGTGTCCTATCTCTTCTTGTGGAAATGCTACTTGTTCTTCAAGACTTAAGTTTTTTTCTAAAACCTTCCTGGATTTCCCCACATTTGAAAAATAAATTTTTTTATCAGACCTCCCATACTTCTTTGTCCCCTTCTTATGCATTTATTATTTATTTTGAATTATAATTTATTTATATGTGTTACATCTTTTCTTTTAGGCAGTAAGTTCCATGAGAGTGAGGATAGCCTCTCATTTTTTTTTTAAATTTCCACAGGATATATTATACTGGATAAATAAATATTTTCTAAATTAAATCAAAGGTTCTTTCCCTTCCTTCCTCCCCCCCTCCCCCCCAGGAGAGGAGCTTCTCTCTGGCATGCCTGGTCAACCAGGGACTCAATCTGTCCACTGGAGAAACTTGATCAGTTTTTGGTGAGTGGCTATGGGAGTAATCAGACACAGGGGATAGAGGAGGTGGGGACCATAGTAGAGCCTAAGAGGAGGACTCAAATGGACATGGAGCTTGGTTGGGAGCAGAAAAAGTACAGAGAGGTTGAAGAAATAGAATGGATGGAGATTAGGGCAGAAGTTTGTCTAGGTACTAGGTCTAGTAGAGAATCTTTTACATAAGAAACTTCCTGGAAGAAGCTCAATCTAGGTCATTGTTGGCAAACTTATGGCACATGTGCCAGAGATGGCACACAGAGGGCTCTGTGGCCTTGTGTCCTCCTCCTCCTCAGTTTGTTACCAAAAAGGCAGAGGGACTCAGGTATTGCCTGACAACATTTTTTCATATCTCCCGTCCCTCTGCTCAGCAGCCCAATGGGAGTGCACATTCCCCTCCCCCTCTCCATCCAGGCTGAGGAGAACCTCCCTTCATCCACCCCTCTGCCCAGCAGCCCGGTGGGATCATTTTTTCAGCTGTGTGTGGGTAAGGGGCAGGGCATGCCCAGCACCTGGTGGGGTGGGGGTTGGGCACAGCACGTAGTCTCTAAAAGGTTTGGCATCACTGGTCTAGGTATATGCAGAATGAATGAATGAATGGGGTAAGGGCATCTACTCAGTGCTTCTTATAAGCAAAGCACTGTGCTGAACTCTGGGGATACTAGTAGAAAGGCAAGACAATCTGCTTTCTAAGAATTCACATTGTACTGGGGGAGACAACACAAAATATTAATATATGAACAGTTAAGTAGCAATTTAAGATTTTATATGTTCGAGCATGTTAGCTCACTTAACTCAGTCCATTCATTTTACAGATCAGGAAGGTGAAATCCATAGAGAAACTTAGTGGCACAACCAGTGCTTGGAAAGCAGTGGCTCTTTATAAAAAGTTAATGAATGAATGAATAAATTGGGACTAGGACTTGGGTCTCCTGATTCTAGACCTAGTCTTTCTTTCTCTATGCCACACAGACTTTAGAGACTTTTTTTTACATAGTCCAACCTTTTTTATATTTGAGGTTGATATTTGGAGAAATAGGTTAGTTTGGCCAAGTTTGTTGCAGTAGAGCTGAGACTGCAGTTCTACAGGACAGCAATAGACTATATGTCACAAAGCAGTACGTGCTAAGAATTAATTGATTAGTAGGACAGATAAGTCTCCTACATTATTGGAGCATGAAATATTGCTTCTGGGTGGGATGATCAAAGGAGCCTTCATGGAAGAGTAGGGAGGCAACCTGAACCTTTGAGAAATTGTAGAAAGAGGCAGGAAAAGTAGAGGGGAAAGAGATCACTGGGAGAGAGGAAAAACACTGGAAGCACTTTGTAAATAGTGAATTTTTGGTACCTGGGTTGTGATTTGGAGGGGCAAGCTGGTCTGAGAGAAATAGATAGCAGAAGGGGTTCAGGGTAAAGTTGGGAGGAAAAAGCTGTCTTCTGAGCACTGTTTCTCTTTTCATCTCTAGGCTCCTAGGTCTTTGCAACAACTTCTCCTATGTGGTGATGCTCAGTGCTGCACATGACATCCTCAGCCACCAGAGGGCACCTGGAAATCACAGCCATGTGAGTTGCCAACAGGGCCTTAGATTTAAAGCTGGAAGGGAATAAGCATCATCTAGATCAGGGGTCGGCAACCTTTTTGGCCGTGAGAGCCATAAATGCCACATTTTTTAAAATATAATTTCATGAAAGCCGTACAGTGCTCACAGTGTGCGCTCCTGTAACAGCGCCTGAAAAAAAAAATTGACTTTATGGCTCCTGCAGAAAGAGCCGTATCTGGCCCTCAAAAGAGCCAGATATGGGGGGGCAGCTGGGTAGCTCAGTGGATTGAGAGCCAGGCCTAGAGACAGGAGGTCCTAGGTTCAAATCCGGCCTCAGACACTGCCCAGTTGTGTGACCCTGGGCAAGTCACTTGACCCCCATTGCCTACCCTTACCAATCTTCCACCTATGGGTCAATACACAGAAGTTAAGGGTTTAAAATAAAATAAAAAAATTAAAAAAAAAAAAAAGAGCCAGATATGGCTCAAGAGCCATACGTTGCGGACCCCTGCTCTAGATTCTAGACATTCCAGACAATGGAGGTTCATACTTATTTTTCAGGGGGGAAAGGGAGCCCATAGACACTGACCCACAATTAGACATTGAATTACTGGCAAGAACAGCATTCATTCATTGATTTATGTAGCAAATTGAGCACTAACTATGCTAATCTGACAAAATGATCAATGACTATGCTATGGGGGTATGTACAGAGAAATTAAAATGTAACCTATGCCCTCCAGAAGCCTAAATTATTTACATTTTTAAAATGTTAAACTTTTAACATAATAGAATAATAATAACAGTTTATTTCCTATGTCATTTTCCCATCTATTATACTCACAAAGTTTTGTTGCTAGTTCTTTCTATTGTCATTTTTGTTGTCAATGAGTGTTTTATCCATTCAATTTTATCTTCATATTGCTATTTTATACAACTTATGCATTTACATTACATTTTATTTATTTAAACCCTTACCTTCTGTCTTTAGAATTGTTACTAAGTATCAATTCCAAGGCAGAAGAGCAGTAAGGGCTAGTCATTTAGCATTAAGTGATTTGCCCAGGGTTATAAAGCCAGGAAGTGTCCTGAGGCTAGATTTGAACTCTTCCTGTCTTCAGGCCTGGCTTTCTGTCCACTGAGCCACCTACTTGCTCCCCACATTTAATTTTATAATTTTTAGATTTCTGTCAATTTGTTAGTTATAATGTAGTGCCTCACTTTTTAAATTCTGCCACAACATACTTTCTTCTGTTGATGTAGTAGAAACATCACTAATTTTGGTATCAGAAGCCTGGGCTTTAAATCTTAGCTCTGATACTTGCTAGTTATGTGTTACTATAAGTTAACTCTGTAAGATTTAGTTTCCCTAGATGTAAAGTGGGACGATGCTTTGTACTGCCATTCTCACAGGATTTAATTCAGTTCAGTTTTCACGAAGTATCTGTTTAGTTCCTGCTCCTCAGAAGCTTACCTTTAGGGGGAATGGAGGCAGCTAGGTGGCTCAGTGGAGCCTAGAGTCGGGAAGACCTTCCTTCAAATCTGACCTCAGATATTCACTAGCTGTGTGACCACAGTCACTTGACCACTTGACCTCTTTTTGCCTTAATCAACTAGAGGAGGAAATGGCAAACTACTTATCAACCTGAAAATAAAGAAGACCACCAAAGTAGCAACAAGGGCCTTTATTCAGGATGAAGGAACTGCAGTTCATGGTCAGCACACAACATGGGAGAGTGTAGGAGTGCCCACTCTGAGACAGAAGGAGTGAGTTTAAATAAACTTCAAAAGGGAAGAATGTTCTGAAGAGGCAGTAGTGGGGAGAAATGACTAACATTTGGCTGAGATTAGAGGCTCTAGATGTGATTAAAGTCTGATTAAATCAAAGGCTCTAGAGGTGGTAAATTTCTAGAGATAGCGTGTAAGACTGGCTCCAACCAGGTCAATGAGGTCAAGGTAGCCTGCATTTGACACACACTAGTATCTTTGCCAAGAAAAGACCCCCAGACAGGATCACGAAGAATCATGCATAGACTGAACAAGGGGAGAGGAGTGCAGGTGTAACATGAAGGTTACTTTCTTAATAATGAAATGGAGGTTTCATAGAACACATGATGCTAGGATAGAGTAGGAATAAGGCTTTGGCAGGGATGGGGCAGACATGGATGTACATGAAGGGATCGAAAGTGGTGACCAGAGAAAGGAACTTTTTACCCCTGAATCTCTGATTCTGAATAGATTCCCTAGAGCAATAAGTTGTCACTTGGCATACCCTTCTCTGTTGTAGTGGGATTTGATTATTCTCTCTGATAGAGGTGGAAAGCCTAGGATGGGTAGTGGAGATTAGATAGCTCTCCCATCCTTCCTAAAAGTCAAGGTTGAAGAGTGGAATACTGGGATTTGGCTAATTATAAAATATGAAGTTTGAAGTACTTAATCTTCAGTCTTTAGTTTCATCACTTTGCCCTATTTCTAGACCCAAAATTGAGTAGATTACCTTCCCCAAGGTTGGGAGGAGTATCACTCAGGTAGGCTGCTCTGAGGTAAATGCTTTCAATTTAAACTTATACTCTATAAAGGAGTAGCAGTTAACTGGATAACTGAGACTTTTCCTTTCTTCATTCAGGTGGATCCAGAGCCAACACCCACTCCTCAAAACAGTACATCCAGATATGATTGCAACCCTTTGTCTACAGCTGTGAGTATTGTTTGTGATTCCCTAAATTGTTCTGCTCCAGCCCCCATTTCACCTCATTTTTTAAAAGGTCCTCTAGATCTGAGTGCTCTGCCCTTGCAGCAACCAAAGGAAGTTGCTCTCCCTTTTCCATACAAGACTTTTACAAGTCCCTAGGGCCCTGGCCCTATCCAAGGATTCAGAATGAAGTCTTATTTATAATTTCTATCCTAGGCTGTCCTCCTGGCTGACATTCTGCCTACATTCATTATCAAGTTGCTCGCTCCTCTTGGCCTTCACTTGCTGCCCTACAGGTCTGAAACACATAGGGGAAGGGGTAGAACTGAAAGGAAGGAAGTGAGAGAAGATGGTCTATTAGTGTGACTTTAGGCAAGCCATTTAGTTTGTCTAGACCTCAGTTTCTTCATTTGTGAAATAAGATTGGAGAAAATGATTTCTAAAGTTCCTTTCAGCTCTAAACTCTATGACTGCATGGAACTGCACTGGCCTGGGAGACCTGAGCTCTCATCCCAGCTCTATGTCTAGTTGTATACCCTTGAGCAAATCACTTATCTTTTGTCTTCAGTTTCCACCTCTTTAAAATAGAAAGTTTGGACTAGGTGGTTGCTAAGATCTCTTCTACTTCCTAATGATTTTAAGATGGAATCTGGGTAGTAATAGAGAGGAAGAGAAGTGGAATACTGGAAACAGGTCAGAAAGGCCACATTCTAAGTATTAAGGAGGATTAAAATTGGATGAGGAGAAAGGACTAACTGACCTTCTTCCTGTCTAGCCCTCGAGTTATCCTTTGTGGGGCCTGTGCTGCTGGTAGCTTCCTTCTGGTGGCCTTTTCCCAGGAAGTTGTGACCAGCCTAAGTGGTGAGTTGTGTATTTAGGAGACCTAGACCACAGGAGGTTTTAAGTTGGTACAATTTGGGGTGGCAGGGTTGGGGCAAGATGATATTACAAGGTTAGGGCAACATGAAGAGAAATATTTGTTCAGTTTCATAGGGCTGACCACTCTCTATCCCCACCTTCCTGTCTCTAGGTGTGGTCCTGGCCAGTATTTCCTCTGGGCTGGGGGAGATAACCTTTCTAGCCCTTACTGCCTTTTACCCCAGGTAAATGGAGGGAAGGGAGAGTCTGAGACAGGATGTTCTGAGATGAGACACATAGCAGTCACGCTAATCTCTCTCCTATCTGTACTTCTTGGTTGTCTCCTTTTCAGGGAGGTGGTTTCCTGGTGGTCCTCAGGCACTGGGGGGGCAGGGCTATTGGGGGCCCTGTCCTACCTTGGTCTGACCCTGGTCGGTCTTTCCCCTGGAAATGCCCTACTTTCTATGCTAGGCCTCCCTGTTCTCCTGCTGGCCAGGTGAGTTTCTTTTCCTGCTTCAACTTTTTTTAACTCTCCTTGGAAAGTGGTAAAGGAATATGAGTCAGAGAAAGGGAAAAAAACCTTTAGACTCTCTTCTTTTTTCTTTCCTCCAGTTACTTTCTGCTGCTGAAGTCCCCAGACTCATTGGCTTCCCAGAGAGATGGGGTTCTTGAGACCTCTGCTCAACAGCCCCTCATATCAGAAGAGAGCTCAAAGCCCCGTGAGTGAGTTGGTTGTCTCACTAAGCTTAGGAGACAGCCTGGTATACACACTTATTCTGTGACCTTAGTCAATTTAGTCACACACTTTAGATCTACTCTCTCCTTTTGGGCAAATGGAAATAAAGCTCTGGTTCACAGGGGCATTGGAGGCATCATAAGGTCAAACAGAAGAACATTGTGGAAACTAGAAATCATTGCATGAAGTTAGGAATTATTATTTTGACTAATAATAACTTATATATGTGGTACAATGAAAAGAGCCTGTGATTGGAGTCAAGGAATCTGGATTTTTAAATCCCAGTTCTGTTAACTATTTGTTTAACTTGGATTTTTTCATCTATAAATTGAGGGTTTTAGACTAGGTGGCCCCTAAAGTCCTTTCCAGCTCTAAGCCTATAATCCTTTTAGGCTTCTTTTTTAAAAATACATATTTTATTACTAATAAACATCAACAAATATAAACATTTCAGTGAACAGAGAAAAACAAAAAAGGGAATTTTACATGAAACTGTAAACTTTTGTTATGTACATTTTGTCCTTTTTTCCCCCTACTATGTACATCTTGGATTTAAAAAAAAATAGTCCAAATTTAACATGGTAGTTCTGACATTGCCTTTTTTTGTCTACGGACCCTTTTTCTGGGGCCTTCTCATCAAGACGGTAAGAGATGAATTTCTCCCTAATTCACCTCTCTCTTCCCAACAGGCCTCAACTTCAATGTGAACCTCTCTTTCAGTGAAAGGTGGAATGTCTTCAAGGTATGGGGAAAAGGGTTAGGAGATAAGATTATATTACTTTTGTGGTGGAGTGTATAAATGGATGGGTCAGTCATGGGGGTTGCTGCTTTAGTGTCTCATCCAGAGAGCCATCAGGCCTAGAGCTGGATCTAAGTTTGCATCAAAAGCTCACCCTTGTTAACCTCTTAATCCTCTAGGGTCTACTGAAATATATTGTTCCCTTGGCTCTGGTTTATTTTGCTGAGTATTTTATCAACCAGGGACTGGTGAGTATGGAGATATGGGGAAGGCAAATGAGGAAAAGGGAGTGTGGGTGGGGATTAATGATTGGGGAGTAAGGAGGAAGCATTCTCCATCTCCTTATCTGCCTCTCTCCCTAGTTTGAGCTCCTTTTCTTCAGAAACACATCGATGACCCACTCACAGCAGTACCGATGGTGAGACTAGAAGTGGGGGTAGGGTGACTAACGGGGGCCATTTCTTTTGAGGAGCTTGGTTGGTCACATAGAAGTGGGGGGGCCCTTTTTAGTGATCTGGTCTTCACAGGTACCAAATGCTATACCAAGCTGGAGTCTTTGTCTCTCGATCCTCTCTCCACTGCTGCCATTTCCGTTACATTTGGATATTATCAGTGCTTCAGGTGGGATGTTTAGTTCTCTTTGGAAATCTCTCCTTTCCTCCATCCTTTCCTTATTTCCCAGTTTCTCATGTATTTGTTAACTTAGAAAAAACGCAGAACTATTAAATAGTTATAAAACCACTCTTTAATCAAGGGAAAGGAAGATGAGGGCTACCTGGCCTCTTATGCAGAGCTGGGCCTTGTGCAGAGTCTAAAGGAACACTGCTTCGCTCTGCTCCCTGATCCCCCTGGGAGTACCACCGCACTAGATGACGATTCCCCCCCCCAACAAAGGAAATTGGGGAACTTATATACCATTTGGGAAGATCCAGGGGCTGGGGAAGATGATTGACATTATATTGACCGGACACAATCCAGCTAGAGAAAGGGATCATAGCTAGAGGCTAGGGGGTAGGGGAAAGGGACTGCTTACACAATGGATCCTAAAGGATGGTCCCTGCCCAGGTGTGTCTTCCTGGGAAGGGTCTTTGATACGAAGGGGAAGACTACCTAGGACAAAAGGGTATTTAGCATTTACCCTAGGGTCCATTATTCAGTCTGCAACTGCTAGCCTGAGATTCCTTTCAGGGTGGATTCTCACTGGAACAGGGGACCAGCACAAGCTTTGGGGGTCTCCAACCTACAAACTATTTCTAAACTTGGGGTTCATCATACCTCACTAAGCTACAAGTTTGGGGTCTCTAGATTCCATGTCGACATATTTATCATTCATTTGACTTTTTGAGACTATTGCTAGTTGAAAACTGGACTTTGATTCAGGAGACCAGCTGTGCTAGTAACTTGTTATGGGCTAAGTCATATCACTTCTGCTTTTATTCATCTTGAAAATGGGGATATTGAATAATTCTTTTTTTTTGTCATCATCAAAGGATTGTTGTAGGGAGAGTACTCCATAAGTGGGAGACTAGTATTAATGAAAAGGTTTTATTGAACCCTCTCCAGTGAGTCCTTCTTTTTAGCTCCTGGAACCCTGTTGAAATTCATTACTACAGTCTATCCTTTTCCTTTTGAGGGTTATGCCCTTCCCTACTCATTGATTCTGTTGCTAACATCCAGCTCTCTTCTTTTTTTCCATTTGTCCCTAAACAGTTTCTGAATCTGGGCTTCCTGATGTCGGCAGTATGGTTCGGGTTCCTTCCCAGCATCTATCTTGTTTTCCTGATCATTCTGTATGAGGGATTCTTGGGTGGGGCTGCCTATGTCAACACCTTCCACAACATTGCAGTAGAGGTCAGCTGGAGTTGGGGGGGGGGGGCGGGATCTGGGCAAGGAGGAAGAAATAGGCTCTTAGAATATAAAGGCCTGAGGGAACAGGGTCTCTAGTCTGTATGGTCAATTGTTGCTCCTTACTTTTTTGTGAGTCTGGAGTACCTTGGCACTGACTTACTATTCTATGGAAGCTAGGAAGCAGAGGGGAAAGAAATGGTGGGGGAGGGGGAAACACAAAATGGGGATTTCTTTTGAGTGACCTTTCCTTTGCTCCTTCTAGACCAACGATGAGCACCGGGAATTTGCCATGTCAACTGCCTGCATAGCAGATACCTTAGGGATCTCTCTGTCAGGGGCTTTGGCCTTGCCTCTGCATGATTTCCTGTGCCAGAGTCATTGACACTTGCCTCATCTTTGGAGCCCTTCATGTAGACTGGAAACAGAATCAGCTAGAGGAGATACTCCACTGTTCTACAGAACCCTCCCCTGGAATTGGATTCAAGAGACTTAATGAATGTGCTTGTTACAGTGGGGCCAAGTGAATGGTTGAAGATTCTGGAAGAATGTCCAAGAAGATTCATAATTTATCTTCGGCCTCCAAACCGAGCTTGCACTATCAGACTTTCAGTCAAGTGCACCTTCATGCCCTTCCATTAACAAAGTATTTTATCCAATACCTCCCTGTCCTGTTTCCACAAAAGGAATGTAGATATGCATGAAGCATAAGAGGGTCAGCAGATGTATTTGGGAGTCAAAAGGAGTACTCAGCTAAGGGGAACCAAGGAGGGTTAGGCTGTCATCTAAATGCTGATGTGGTAGGTTTTTATGATACTAACTAGTCTTTTGGGGGTGGAGCTTCCACCACCGGCACTCAAAATAATCATTCCTTACCAATGAATAGCATAAACCTGTTTTTGTTTCATCTAGGATAAGGGTATACAATGGTTCCTAGGTGCCACATGGCTATGGGTTTTCAAACAACCCCACCACCACTACCAAGTTCCTTTCCCAGTTTTCTCCTTATTCTTTCTCTATAATTAACACTACAGGACTAGTCCTATTGGAGTGATTATCATACCTCCCTAATAAGATGCACTAAAGTGTCCATTAAAATGATCTAAGATGCTACTTTGGACTGTTTTGCCTTTAGGAGAAAACAATCATTTTTTATAAAAATAGCTACATTTTTTTTTACTTATATCTTTTTATCCCAGAGAAAATGTCCAAACAAAAATCCCATAACTGCTTTTAATGTAGTATTTACATTTGAAAGATCCAGGATTTTTGTTAAACATGAAGATTCATTTCACTTACAGTTCTTAAGAGTTTTTATACTTCACTAGATAGCTTTTGCTGTGGTTAGAAATTTTCACTTTCTATTGGCCAACCTTCTGTTAATGAGCTTAGCCTTAGCTCAGTTGATACTCTCTTGATCAACTCATGCTTGACCCCTTTTCAGCTTGGAAGGCCCAGCAAGTTTTTATAGGTAAAGAAACTTAAGTTCCTTAGAGGTTTAGGGATTTGATCTAAACCCTAGCTAGTAAAGTTTTAGAGCCAGGACTAGAATTCAGGTCTTCCAACTCCTAAGTTGAATTCTAGGTTCTTTTATACTATGCCATTTCCCTTACAGGGTCTGCAATACAATATGATCAAAGGAAATTGGTCATGTTCTTGATCTTTATCATTCAAGTCTTATGTTACAATGTTTACATTATCATAGATATGTTAAGTCAAGAAATTATTTTGATAAATGAAATTGATATTCTAATATGAATTGGAATTTTTAAACTGATAAAAATCCTCATATTCAATCATTACCATGATACCTCCAATGACTTTGTCCCAGCTATAAAAAGCTCACCAGATAGAACAATCTTTCATGTGTTTATAATAATTGAAGCTTTACAGAATTCTTTTCCCCATACCTACTTTGTGATTTAAGGAATCATCACAAAACTTGAGGTTTTATAAAGCACTTTTTAGTGTTTCTCTATTCATACTTAATCTAAGTAGAAAGTGTGAATTAACATAAATTGAAAGAGGAGGATAGAGCTTAGGGCAATGGACTTTTTGTGGGAAGACCACACTAGGCTTGGTGTCAGGAGACTTATACCAGATGTTCCTCTGTGACCTGAGGTAGAGCATTTAAAATCCCAAGGTTTGTTTGCTCATCTGTAAAATGAAGGGTTTGGATGAGATGTTCTCTAATGTGACCAGCTCTAGATCTCATGAAATCTGTTGAAAGAAATCATGATAATGTTCTTACTTTAAAATGCCTACAGTATAGTAACAATTTTAATAACAAGAATTGACTAATCCCTACAGTGTTC
>NC_058130.1:132819687-132860044 GCF_016433145.1 Gracilinanus agilis | reverse complement strand
CCAAGGTTTGTTTGCTCATCTGTAAAATGAAGGGTTTGGATGAGATGTTCTCTAATGTGACCAGCTCTAGATCTCATGAAATCTGTTGAAAGAAATCATGATAATGTTCTTACTTTAAAATGCCTACAGTATAGTAACAATTTTAATAACAAGAATTGACTAATCCCTACAGTGTTCCAGATACTATGTTAGACATTGGATATCCAAGACATGAAGTGGTCCCTGTCTTTAAAAAGCTTCCATTCTGTCAGGGGAGATGACATGATCAGAGGCAGTGTGGTATAATAAGTGAGGACCTAAATTCATATCCCTCTGATTTTAGTCAAATTGCTTTCTTCATCTGTCAAATGAGGGGATTGAATAGCCTCAATCAAGCTTTTAACCTCATTCTATATGCTCCCATAAATAAATATTAAATAAATACAAAATTAAATTTTTTGAAGGAAATGGTGGTGGATTAAAAAAAGTAAGTCAAGAAAAGTTTCATTTATCAGGTAGCTTTTGAGCTGAGCCAAGAAGCGGGGAAAGGGATAGGCATTTATGGAACACCCACCTACTGTGCGCTTTATAAATATCTCATATAGTCTTGCCAGATAGATGCTCTCAATTATGCCCATTTTTCAGTTAATAAAACTGAGGTTAAATAATTTGCCCAGGCTCACACTGCTAAGTATCTGAGGTCATATTTGGAGTCAGATCTTTTTTTCCTTTTCTTTTTAAATTTTCTTTTTATCCTGCAAAACACATGTTAACTTATCTCCATACACTCTTCAGTTTAGCTACACTGACCTATTTATTTGTTCTTCACACATAATATGCTAGCTCCTCCACAGATTTGCAGTGCTCGTCTACTATACCTGGAATCTCTTCAACTCTACCTTCTAGCTTCTCTGGCTTTCTTCAAGACTCAGCTTAAATCCCACCTTCTGAAGAAGTCCTTCCCTGTCCTTCTCCCTTTTCCTCCCTCTCCTCCCCATGGGCTAGTCCCTTCCATCAAATACTTTCTACCTACATTGCGTGAGTATGTATGTGTGTTTATAGATGTATATCATATACTGTTTTTACAAGTTGTCATTTCCTACAAGTTGCAATATGAATTTGAGAGTAGAGACCGTGATTTTTACCTTTCTTTGTGTTTCCCAGTGCTTGGCACACAGCACCCAGCACATAGCCCATTAATGTTTATTGACTGACTTATTGGTGTGGGGTAAAAGTATCTGTTTCCTCAACAGAAAAAGGGGAGTTTAGAATGAGGTGAGGATTGAGAGAGGTGATTTCTATTTTGGATATGTTGAGTTTGAGTTGCTAATGGGACATCCAGTCAAAATATCCAATAGGAAGTTGTTAATTTGGATTGTAGATTAGGACACTCAGGATGAATAGATCAGTCTGGGAGACACTAAAAGAAAGTAGGGCAGCTAGGTGGCACAGTGGATTGAATGACAGCCTGCATATAGGAAGACTTATCTTGTTGAGTTCAAATCTGGCCTCAGACAATAACTGTATGATTTTGGGCAAGTCACTTAATCCTGTTTGCCTCAGTTTTCTCATCTGTAACGAGCTCAAGAAGGAAATCTCAAACTACTCTTGTGGTTTTGCCAAGAAAACCCCAAATGGGGTCCCAATGTATTGTTAACTTAGAAAAAACGCGGGACTATTAAATAGTCATAAAACCACTCTTTAATCAAGGGAAAGGGGGATGAGGGCTACTTGGCCTCTTATGCAGAGCTGCGCCTTGTGCAGAGTCTAAAGGAACACTGCTTCGCTCTGCTCCCTGATCCCCCTGGGAGTGCCACCGCGCTAGATGACCACTCCTAGGGACAAAGGAAATTGGGGAACTTATATACCCTTTGGGAAGATCTAGGGGCCGGGAGAGATGATTGACATTATACAGACAGGACACAATCCAGCTAGAGAAAGGGATCATAGCTAGAGGCTAGGGTGTAAGGGAAAGGGACTGCTTACACAAAGGATACTAAAGGAATGGTCCCTGCCCAGGTAGTCTTCCTGGGTAAGGGTCTCAGATACAATGGGGAAGACTACCTAGGACAAAAGGGTATTTAGCATTTACCCTGGGGTCCATTATTCAGTCTGCAACTGCTAGCCTGAGATTCCCTTCAGGGTGGATTCTCACTGGAACAGGGAACCAGCACAAGCTTTTGGGGTCTCCAACCTACAAACTATTTCCAAACTTGGGGTTCATCATACCTCACTAAGCTACAAGTTTGGGGTCTCTAGATTCCATGTCGACAGTATTGAACTAGACTGAACATAATCAAGAAAGAGTAGAGAGGGCTTCTCTATTACTGTGCTAAGCACTGGGGGACATTAAAAAAAAAAAAAAGGACCAAGAGTCCCCAGCCTCAAAGAGCTTACAGTTGAATGGGAGAGATAAATGCAAGCAAATATATACATAAACTATACACAAGATAATAGAAAATAAGAGAGGGGAGGCACTATAAGAGAAGCTGGGGAAGGTTTCTTGTAGAAGGTTGGATTTTAGTTGGGACTTAAAAGGTCAGAAGGCAGAGCAGAAGAGGGAAGGTATTTCAGACATGGGAGACAGAAAATGGTAGGAGCTGAAACATGGAGTATCTTGTTCATGGAACAGCCAGGAGGCCAGGGTCACTGGACTGAAGAGTTACTGTTAGGGAGTAAAGTATAAAGAAGATTGGAAAGATAGGAGGGGGGGGGTGGGTAATGAAGAGCTCTGAAAGCCAAACAGAGCACTTTATATTTGATTCTGGAGGCAATAGAAAGTCACTAGAGAAGTGATGGTGAACTTTTGGAAACTAAGTGCCCAAACTTAAGTGCCAAATTCTCATACCCCATGTGAGTCTCCTCCCCAGCCTTACCAAAGACCGGGGAGGGAGGAAGTGCTCCCATTGGGCTTCAGGGCAGAGGGTGGGGGAAGTGAGGAATGTCCTCAGGCTACCGTGGAGGAGGGGAGGAGCAGCCCTCTCCAGCACTAGTCGTAGGTTCATCAACACTAGTTTATTGAGTGAGGACTGTGGCCTGGACTTGTAATTTAGGAAAACCACTTTAGTGGCCGAGTGGTGGATAGATTGCAGTGAGGAGAAACTTGAGGCAGGCAAAACCCATCAGCAGGACATAATCTAGGCGTGAGGTACTAAAGGTGAAATTGGCAGGCCTGGCCAACAGCTTGGATCAGGAGTGAGGATTCCAGGATGACTTCTAGGTTGTGAGCCTGAGGGACTTGGAAGATAATGTTGCCCTCTACTGTAAAAGGAAAGAATAGGAGAGTTTAGGGGGAAAGAGTTCTGTTTGGATATACTGAGTTTAAGATGACTGAAAAGCAGTTGCAGATTCTAGACTGGAAGTTAACAGAGTTGGTTCAGGATAGCTATTTGAAAATCATCAGCATAGAGATAGTAATTAAATCCATAGGAGCTGAGTGAAGTAGAGGGAGTGGGGAGAAAAGTTTGGAGCTGCTGCTATTGGAAAACCAATTAGGGAGTCAGAATTGCTATCCACTTAGGGACCAGTTGAGGTTAGATAAGAGAAAGAAAAATTTAAGTGGTTTGAGTAACTTCTAGTAAGGGGAGAGTAGGAGTGGACTGGAATGGGGCTGGGAGGAGCTGGTGCTGGTGCTGGTGCTGGTGGAAGGAATGCTGGGTTTAAGTCTGACTAGGTGTCAGCAGATAGGA
Organism: Gracilinanus agilis; assembly: GCF_016433145.1. Classification (NCBI taxonomy): domain Eukaryota; kingdom Metazoa; phylum Chordata; class Mammalia; order Didelphimorphia; family Didelphidae; genus Gracilinanus; species Gracilinanus agilis. Next base: position 132,856,376 of record NC_058130.1, on the reverse strand, counting down.
CAAGGAGCTAAGAGACTGAAGAATAGTACAAATAGAGGACAATTTCATTCAAATCTCCGTTAAATTTGAATTTTATCATTCCAGAAAAGATATTACTTTTCAAAAATTACAGTAGGAAAAAAGAAAAGATAGTCCAGACTTTTTCATTCTTGGTACCAGCCCGTGTCCTTCCAGACCAGTCTTCCTAATGAGTCAGCTTGTTGTAGTGGACTCTTAAGCATCTATGTTCTCGTCCTTAAGCTGCCACTTGCAAATCGTATCTAATTAATTGCTCTGAGCTTGAGGTTTCATATAGAGGAAGCCAGATGGCGCAGTGGACAGACAAATCATCGACTCAGAGGACCAGAGTTCCAACGTAACCTCCGACACTTTACACAAAATATTTGCGTGTCCCTGGACTAGTCGCTTGACCTCTTATCTACCTCAGTTATCTCATATTAATAAACATTTATCCAGCGTCTACAGTGTGTAAAATGAGACGAACAGTACTACTTCTCAGGGGGTTGCGGTAAGAATAAAATGAGATACTTGTAAAGCGTTCTGCCAACTTTAAAGCACTGGGAACACTGGCTCTCATTCCCTCTCAAAAGGAAGGGATAGCTAGAGATTGCGTTTTACTCTCATTTTGTATATATAGAATACTGCTCGCTTCGCTCCGCCCCCTCACTCCTCCCCTTCCCCTCCGCCTTCGGCGCTTGCAATAGAATCGAAGCCTCCCGCCGGAAGTGTCTGAGGCCTAAGGGAAGTGACGCCACACGAACCTCTTTTGCCTGGCGTTTCATCATCTGCGCAATCTTCCTCCCGCTCCCGTTTCGGTAAGATTTTCTTTATACCTCGTGGCCCCGGCATCCAGGCCCTAGGAAGCGGCCAGAGTGGAAAAAGTTCTCGCGGGAGCCCCCGAGAGCCACACAGACCCCTTGTAACTCCTGGAGAGCGGCGAGCTGCGGCCGTTCTCACTACCCCTTTTCTCTCGTCCCCAGGCCCTCGACTACGGCCCGCCCGGACTGAGTGCCAGCCGCCATGTCGCGATTTTTTACCACCGGCTCGGACAGCGAGTCCGAGTCCTCCCTGTCCGGGGAGGAGTTGGCACCGAAGCCCGTGGGGGGCAACTACGGCAAACAGTGAGCGAGCCTCGGGGAGGCCGGGAAACCAGCCCAGGGGAGAGCAGCCGGGGGGTCGGGGGATACGAAAGAGCTACAGGCCAGGAGGAGGGATGCCTTGAGAGCAGCTGACGGCAGTGGTTGGAGATGTGGGGGATGTTCTGTGTCTTGTTCTCAGCTAAGGAAGAGCAACCGGGTGGGGGTTGTTCTGGGAAGAGCAGCAGATCTGGGGGAAGAATGCCTTAGCCTCCGACTAGGCTCTGCCTGACACCCGTTTATCCTTTGGTGGGCCAGAAGCTATGTTAATGAACGAATCAAGATTTGTGGAATCAAATTCTCAGGGTGGGCCAACTGGGTTTGTAGTCCCAATTCCTCCTTTGGCAAAGGAAGACACTGGGACCCAGATTTACTCATTCGTGGTCATGTGGGACCCAGTTCTTCTGATCCCCAAGCCCAGTGTTCATTCATGGAATAAGAAGTGTTTTTCATGGGGCAGCTGGGTGGCTCAGTGCAGGGAGAGACAGGCCTTGGGTTCAAAACTGTCCTTAGACACTTTCTGGCTGTGTGACTTTGGGCAAGTCACTTAACCTCCATTGCCTAGCCCTTACCATTCTTCTGCCTTGGAACCAATACCCAGTATCAGTTCTAAGACAGAAGGTAAGGTTTAAAAAAAAAAAAAGTAGGTTTTTTCATTTGAAACTTTTGGACCTCATTTCAGTTGGTTGTGAGGAAAATGTTTAATGAAACTTTAGAGTTATGTAAATGCTAAGTATCAGTACTATGCATTGGGAGGATTAGAGTTCTATTTTAGTAAATTCAAGGTGTGTTAGTGATTAAGTGTATTCAAGAAGATCTCAGAGGGATGGGAAAATTTTGAGGATATAAGGAACCAACCTTTTTTATTTTTAAAAAACCCTTATCTTCCATCGTAGAATCTACACTGTGTATTGGTTCCAAGACAGAAAAGTGGTTAAGGGCTAGGCAATGGGGGTTAAGTGACTTGCCCAGGATCACACAGCTAGGAAGTGTCTGAGGCCAGACTTGAATCTAGTACCTCCTGACTCTCAATCCACAGAGCCACCCAGCAGCCCCCTAAGGAACCAATCTTGAAACAAGCATTTATTAAGTAGCTGTTGTGTGCCTGACACTTACCTAGGCACTTGAATTACAAAGACAGAAAAACAGCCCCTTCTAAAATCAGCATATATGTATATTCTACTGGAGAAAACAATGTATACACAGATTATTTAAAAATCATTTCAGGAGTAAGAGAACCTTAACAGTTAGGGAAAATGTGGAAAGGCCTCACTGGGAGCATTTGAGCTCAGCTTTTATTGAAGCTAGAAATTACAGGAGTCTAAGGTAGACTAAGGTAGTGTTTTCCAGAGGAAATGGCCTATAAAAATGTATAGGTATAGTAGCCAATGTCACATAACGGTATAGCAAGTAAACAAATTTGGCTGGAACATGGGAGTAAAAGGGAGCAGCTATATATAACTAGTTTAGAAAGATAGGTTAGAGCCACATTGTGAAAGGTTTTAAATGCCAAATAGAAGTTTGAAGTTGATTCCAGTCAGTAGGGAACTATTTTTTAATTAAAAGATATTTTATTTTCCCAGTTACATATAATAACAAATTTCAACATGTGTTTTCTGAAATTATAAGCTCCAAATTGTTTTCCTCTCCCCTTCCCTTCTCAGAGATGGGAAGCAATTTGATTCTGTTTTATATATGCATTATTATGTAAAACATATTTCTATATTGATCATTTTTATGAGAATACTTATGTAAAATCAGAACTCCAAAATAAAACCATATATAAACTAAAGTGAAAAATAGTATGCTTTGATCTGCATCTGACTCCAACAGTTATTTTCTGGAGGTTTACATTCTTTGTAATGAGTCCTTCAGAATTGCCCTGTATCATTCATTGTATTTCTGAGAGTAGTCAAATCCTCACAATTGGTCATAGTACAATATTGCTGTTACTTGGTGCACTGTTATTCCAGTTCTGCTTATTTTGCTCTGCATCAGTTTATCTTTCCAGCTATTTCTGAAATCTTCCTGCTCATTGTTTCTTATAGCAATAAGGAGTGACATGATAAAATTTGCTTTTAAGATTGTCGTGTAGACAACTATATAGAAAAGGGATTGGAGAAGAGACAGAATAGATATAGGAAGACCAATCAAGTGGCTAACTTTTAGCTGATGTAAAGTGGAAAGGACTAGAGTAGTTGCTATATATGTGGATAGAAAGGGTTATATGTGATGTGTTAGAAGGCTATATGGTGATGATGGAATGCATCATCTTGGCTATTGAAAGGATGAATATAGCTTAAGGAAGACAGAAAAGAGTCAGAAATGAATGACTTGAATTGTGAACCTGGGTGAGCAGAAAACTCATAAATGGCTTTAGAGCTAAAGGATATCAGAAAAACTCTAGACCTGTGATGGTGAACCTATGGCATGAATGCCAAAGATGGCACTTTGGCCACCCCCTTCCAGCTCTGTACATGAGCTGAGGATATTAATCACTTCACCTGCCTCTGCCCAGCAGTCCAGTGGAAGTTACCCTGTCTGGGGTAAGGGGGATGGGTCTCTAAAATGTTCACCATCACTGCTCTAGGTCAACCCCTTAGTTTTTTACAGATGAGGAAATAGACTCAGATTGTGACCCCTTATCATACAGGTTATCCAGCATTTATCAGTGAGATTTGAACACAGGTCATCTGATTCCAAAGTTGGGGCTTTTTCACCCATACTGGGTATTGGTATCCTGGATAGAAATAAAGAAGTTAAAAAATGGATTACATTTGAAACCACAGGAGAGAACTGTGCCTTGAAGGAGGGAGAATTTTAATTGGTAGAGAAGGGAAAATTTTAAAGCATCAGGAATAATAATAAGAATGATTTGGTTGAAACATAAAGTTTGTGAAAGAGAATATAGTAATATGAAATAAGGCTTGAAAAGGGTAGTTTGGCATCAGATTTTGGAAGGCCTTAAATACCAGTGGAAAGAGTTATCTGTCCCGAAGAGCTAGTTACACTGACTTATTCCTTATTCATGATATTCTCTGACTCCATTTATTTGCACTGCTTGAAATGTTCTTCCTCACCTCTGTCTGCCTCCTAGCTTCCCTGGCTTCAAGTTTCAGTTCAAATCCTGTCTTGTGAAGGAGATCTTTTCCTTACTCCTTCCTCTTGAGATTAGGTTTTATTTATATATCTTTATTGTACATAGCTTATTTGTATGTTGTTGCTCCTATTAGAAGTGTAAGCTTCTTGAGGGCAGGAACTTTTTTGCCATTATTGTTTCTCCAAAACTTAATATGGTGTCCAGCACATAGTAAGTGCCTAATATATTTTGACTGATTGATCCCAAGAATTCTGCTCTCCTTTAGTTTATGCTAGAACTGCAAGGGAGTTTAGAAGCTGAAATGAAGTTGGATAGTATAGAGTGCTAGCCTTAGATGATGACCCAGTCTGGGTGACTGGGAGGATGGTGACGCCTTTGACAGTAATAGGAAAATCAGAAGAGAGGAGGATTGTTTAGAAAATGAGTTCTATTTTGGACATGTGCATTAAGCTGATGACTAGAACTCAGGAAAGAAATTAAGACTGAATATGAGATAGGAAATCATCTCTATACAGATGGCATGAACCCACAGGAGCTGATGAGATCACCAAATGATATAGTATAAATGGAAAAGAAAGGAGGACCCAAGGTAGAACCTTGTGTGATACCTACTGTTAGGCATGTCCTGGAGAGGCAGATCTAGCACAGGAGAGAGTGAGGTCAAAGTTTACTTATTATATTAGGGTTGTGTTAGTCTGGTAGTGAGTCTAACTGCTGCCATTTTTTTTCCCTCTCTAGTTCCTTCTTCACAAACTATCAGATTGGAAAATTGATGTCATCTTTATAGTCAAAACCATTCAGTGATATACCACTATTTACTGTCTAAGCTTTAGCTTGTCATTCAAGGCCTTATATGACTTTCTATTCTTGAACAAACTACCACATTATTTTTACCTCTTTCTTACTTGGTGTCCTGTGTTCATTAACTTTGTACAGTTTTTTGTGTATCATAAGCTTTTTGAGGTTGAGGACCATATCTTATTCATCAGGATAGCTAAACATAATCTAAAACAATGAATACAATACAATTTGCATTTTGTGGGCCTAATTTTTGGGAAAGGGGATCAGAGAGTGGGAAAGAACTGAATGTAATAGCATATGATTTATGACTCTACATTAAAGGAAAATGAGGAATAGATGAACTGCCCAGCCAGCTCCATTGATCTGCCCTTATCTTTCAACTTTTTTTTCTCCCAATTAAAAATTTTTTTTTTTCAATTACATGCAGAAACAGTCTTTGACAATTGTTTTTCAACATTTTTAGAACTGAGATTTTTTCCCCCCCTCTTCCTCCCCAAGATAGTGAATAGTCTGATATAGGTTATACCCTTACTTCCTACCCCAATAAAAAGAAATGTTGAGTACAGTCATCTATGATCAGTTTCTCTCCACAGGCCATTGCTGCTGAGTGAAGATGAAGAGGACACTAAGAGGGTCGTTCGAAGTGCCAAAGACAAAAGGTAAATTTAGTGTTTATAGATAGAATCTTAAAGGTGAAGGAGTTAAAGGAGTTTTTTTTCTGTAGGTAGTTGATAAGTGGATGGGGGGAAACTTGAGTTTCTGTTTTAGGGTTTGAGAAAGAAAGGCTTAAAGGCTTGTTTATGATGTTAGACCTCCTTCCCCCATCCTAGGTTTGAGGAGCTAACCAACCTTATTCGTACCATCCGGAATGCCATGAAAATTCGAGATGTCACTAAATGTCTTGAGGAATTTGAGCTCCTCGGAAAGGCATTTGGAAAAGCCAAGAGCATTGTGGACAAAGAGGGTGTCCCTCGATTCTACATCCGCATCCTGGCTGATTTGGAGGACTATCTCAATGAGGTTTGAGACCAGGGTTGGGATTTTAGTGGGACAGAAGGGACTCTAGAATTGGGATGCTGTTTCTGCCCTGGGTGGGGGGAGTCTTGCCTCATGGTCTTGCCTTCTCCTTTCAAACTTTTTTCCTTATCATTTTACTTTTATTTCTGTTCTCTTAGCTATGGGAGGACAAAGAAGGAAAGAAGAAGATGAACAAGAACAATGCAAAGGCTCTGAGCACCCTGCGTCAGAAGATCCGTAAATATAATAGAGATTATGAAGCCCAGATCACCAGCTATAAGCAGGTGAGGTTTGTAGCACACTGCAGTATTCTGTATTCATTTCATTCATTGAACAAGTGGCTAATATGCCAACATTGTATTAGACCAAATGGCAAATAAGGGAGCTAGAGTATGGCCCAAGCCAACATTGGCTCATGGGGATAATTTATTGGGGTGGGATGGAGTCAGGTGTTTTCAGGGGGTGGTAGCATCCCTCACTCCTTTGCCATCTTCCACCTCCAGAACCCTGAGCAGTCTGCAGATGAGGATGCTGAGAAAAATGAGGAAGACTCAGAAGGTAAGAATGAAAAAGTTGGGAGTTTCCTTACTTTGACTTTTTTGTTCCACAGTCTTGTTGCTGCTTGTCTGACCATACTTGGATTTCCTTTCTAGGTTCTTCTTCTTCAGATGAGGATGAGGATGGTCTCAGTGCCACAAGTTTCCTAAAGAAGAAATCTGAGGCACCATCTGGGGAAAGTCGAAAATTCCTCAAGAAGATGGAGGTGAGATCTGGGCATCTGAATGGGGAAGAAGGGAAGTCTGCTGGTGTATGTCAGAGTTGGGCCCAAGGAGAAGCTCTAAAATTCGATTTCATAATCTGGAAATTCCATGAAAATATCAGAAACATCCCTGCCACCCTCAAATTGCTAATTGATTTTTTCACCTCCTGTTCCTCCATAAGGATGAAGATGAGGACTCTGAGGATTCAGATGATGATGAAGATTGGGGTTCAGATTCTACGTCTTCAGATTCTGACTCAGAGGAAGATGATGGGAAATATACCCTGCTGGCTTCCAAATTCCTTAAAAAGTGAGAAAAGCAAAGGAGGTTGTGGAGCTAATTTAGATTAATTTAAAAATTGAATACTCAGATTCTGTGAAGCCCTATACTGGTTTTCTGTCCTTTGTTGGGTTTAATCTTTGCAAGAGGATGACCTAGCAATTCTTCCATATTTTTGTTTGATACATTGTGGCAGTTCCATGGGAATAATTTTACAAATGAATGATTGAATTTTAAAAATCCAGTATTTTAACAGTTTGGGTTAGAAATTGAAAACAGTGATGAACTATGTTACTGTGAAATATTATTTGCCTATGAACTTATTAATAGTAGCTCTAGTATTCTGTTCCCAGTTCCTTCTGTGGTTGAGGGATAGTTTGATCCTCTTCTTTCAGCTAGAGCTTGGAATTGGGTCACTGGAGAAAAGGGAAATTGAGGAATGGTAGAATAACAGAGCTGAGGGTTAAGGCTCTCTTAGGGAAACAGGTCTAAGTTTTCTAATTTCACATCTTCTCTGTTGTATCATCTTGCAGAGATAGCACCACAGACAAAAAGGCTGCAGAGAAGAAGCGGGAAGACAAAGCCAAGAAAAAGCATGACCGAAAATCCAAGCGCCTAGATGAGGAGGAGGAGGATAATGAAGGCGGGGAGTGGGAGAGGGTTCGAGGAGGGGCACCACTGGTCAAGGTGAGGTTTTCAGGGCTGTGCAGTAAGTGGGAGGTTCTGGAGATTAATTGAGGGGATGATCAAGAAACTTGGAAATAGGGTCAAGGCAAAGGGGACTGGGAATTCTGTTGAAAGGGGTACTTGATGGCCTTGGGTGTGACGGGGGCATGTGTTGCCTAGGAGAAGCCTAAAATGTTTGCCAAGGGAACAGAGATTACCCATGCAATTGTAGTCAAGAAGCTGAATGAGATTCTGCAAGCTCGTGGCAAGAAAGGAACTGATCGGTAAGGCTTGTCACTGTTTTTCTATAAGAGTAAAGGATATTGTATCATACCTACCATAGAGGAAGGGGTTGGTGGGAAGGAATTTTGAATTTAGAAATTCTTAAGGGAGAAGACATTTACCAAAGTGATACTAGCAGGAATATTGGGAGCCAATCGTAGGGGGAAAAAGGTGCTTTGTTGGATTGGGCTTTGAAGTTTGTCCATTAAACCTCCTTTTTTGTTCCTACACAGTGCAGCCCAAATTGAGCTGCTGCAGCTTCTGGTTCAGATCGCAGCAGAAAATAACCTAGGGGAAGGAGTGATTGTTAAGATCAAATTCAACATCATTGCATCCCTCTACGACTACAACCCCAACTTAGCCACATATATGAAGGTGAGGGATTAAGAACTGGGACTGGCTTTGAGGAAAGCATTTAAAATTTGACTGTGGAGACTTTGCTGCTATGCCATAACAGAAAGAGCAGAAAAGCACAATCTTGCTTGTATAACTTTTTGGAAAGCACTTAAGGGTATTACAAGGATGAAAATTCTAAAAGAGGAGGAAACTGGGTTTGAACTCAACTTCACAGTGTGCCTTAATGTCTTCCCCCTTCTTCTCCCCCACCCCCATTTAATGACAGCCAGAGATGTGGCAGAAATGCTTAGACTGCATCAATGAATTGATGGACATCTTGTTTGCAAACCCCAACATTTTTGTTGGTGAGAATATCCTGGAAGAGAGTGAGAACCTCTCCAACTTTGAGCAGGTAAATTAAAGGAAAATGAAGAACTGATAGGGGATGGGAGAAAAGGAAAAGTGACTTCAAATGGGTAAAAAACTGGTGGGTTTTGGATCTTGGATTGGAAGTTACTATTTTCTACTATTACTCTTAATTTCTTTCCACCTCAGCCACTTCGAGTTCGTGGTTGTATTTTAACTCTAGTGGAAAGGATGGATGAAGAGTTTACCAAGATTATGCAGAACACAGATCCTCATTCTCAAGGTGAGCCTGGGCATATGTTGCTCTTACTAGTCTGTTGTAGAAGTTGCCAGTGATTCATTCATCGGATTTAGATTGTGCTATGCACAAGACTCTGAGGGGTAGCTACAAAGAAATGACAGTTCCTGTATTTTAGGAATTAGACAAAGAAGACATGCACAAATAACCAAAATAGAAGGCTCTATTTAAAGTGCAGCATGGACAGTACCAATAATTTGTAAGGGTTCTGAGGAAGGAGGGATTTATTTATGGGATGATGAGAGATTTCAAAAGTATAGGTGGTAGCATTTGAAGCTAGACCTTGAAAGTAAAACTTTTAATGGATGTGTATGATTAATCTGTAAGCGTTTATTCACTGACTTTGAACTTCTACCATAATAAGGGAAGTTGGGTAAAAAATATAGATATATTTAAAAAATGCTAAGGGATCAGGAAAAAGAAAGGCTTCATGTAGGTCATGTTGTTGAACCTTGAAGGAATCTAGGGCCTCTGACAAAACAGGAGAGGTGCATTCCAGCATGTGCAGGGGCAACATTGATTTGAGACTTTTCAGATGGAGCAGCCTGAACACAGGCTCTCTACAGGGGGGGGGAGTAAGGGGGAGGCTAGTATATATGTAGTAGAAGTGTATCTGGAGAAAGGCAGGCAAAGGTCAGATGGTGTCATGGCTGCTGGACTAGAAGGCAAGAATACCTGGGCTCACATTCTGCCTCTGGAATTTTATCTGATTGTGTCTAAATGACTTAATCTTTTGAAGGCTTAATTTTCTCATCTGTAATAAAGAGCTGTTACTTTATTGGGTTGTTGGAAGAAGAATTGCCATAAGGGGATACAAAGCACTTAGTGAATCATAAAAGAGCTAAGTTACTATTGTTATTCTGAGATCTTTGTGGGGAAAATACACCTGTTTTTTTTTTCCTATGCACCAGAATATGTGGAGCATCTCAAAGATGAGGCCCGAGTCTGTGCTATCATTGAGCGGGTTCAGCGTTACTTGCAGGAAAAAGGAACCACTGAAGAGATCTGCCGGATCTATCTTCGTCGTGTGCTCCATACTTACTACAAGTTTGACTATAAGGCCCATCAACGGCAGCTTGCTCCCCCTGAAGGGTCCTCAAAGGTACAAGAGTTGGGGAGAAAAGACCTTTGGGAAGTTAACTTTTACATCTGTCACTGAGGGAGACTCATATCTTATGGGGTTCTTGAGGAAGACACTTGATGAGATATCTTTTTTTTTTTGGAATGCTGAACATAGTGTTGGGGAAGGGTGGTACCCGGAGACCAGGCTGTGTTATCACTCTGAACCTCAGTGTTGTCCCTTCTTTTTTTCCAGTCAGAGCAAGATCAGGCTGAAAATGAGGGGGAGGATTCAGCTGTGCTGATGGAGAGGCTATGCAAGTACATCTATGCCAAGGATCGGACAGACAGAATTCGGACATGTGCCATCCTCTGCCACATCTATCACCATGCCCTTCACTCTCGCTGGTACCAAGCTCGGGACCTCATGCTCATGAGCCACCTGCAGGACAACATTCAGCATGCAGACCCTCCAGTGCAGGTGGGAGGGTAGAGAGGACAGGGAGAAGTTTTTAGAGGAAAGCTTGGAATGGAGCCAAGATCAGTTCCTATGGTTGGACAGGGGCCCAGGGATCCAGAGTTCAGGAAGGGGAAAGATTAGTTCTGGGTTCCTCTCTAGTTGCAGACTGGTTTAACCAGAAGAGCCACCTGTCTGGCTCCTGAACATTTAAGACTTGGAGTCTCTAATTCTTCATGTCTTTGATGCTCTGGTTTGTTATTAGTCAAGAAACATGGGGGGAGCAGCTGGCTAGCTCAGTGGATTGTGAGAGCCAGGCCTAGAGATGGGAGGTCCTAGGTTCGAATCTGGCCTCAGACACTTCCCAGCTGTGTGACCCTGGGCAAGTCACTTTGCCTATCCCCTACCCATACCACTCTTCTGCCTTGGAACCAATACACAGTATTGACTCCAGGACAGAAGGTAAGGGTTTTTTTAAAAAAAGAAAGAAATAGTATACAAAGGGTCCTGGATATTCTCCATCTCTTTGAGCCTTGCATGGTTTCCTTCTCACTCCTTAGGGCACATTCTCTAGACTATAAAAATATTTCAGATATATTGAGAGGTAATATACCAGATTAGTAAGGTCACTAGAAGGATGTTTTAAAGAAAACTAAATTTTAAACTGCATGGTACTTTTGTGGCTGCCTAGAATTTTCTTGGCTTATGACCTTCCTTAGGTCTAAAGTGTGTCTGGGTCCTTCATTGGCCCCTCAAGTGAATGAATGAATTTTTTTTTTTTTTTTTTTTTTGCTACAAAACACTCCTTTGTAGCTTTAGGACTCACCCATTCAAGTGATCAGTGGTGTTGAACACAAATAGAAATGATCCCTGCTGGCTACTTACCGACTTAGAAAAATATTCATTAATATAACATTTATATTGTAAATTTTTTGAAATTTGAACTATTGTTACCTGTAATAAACAAAGTGGTCTTTGACTTGCTAGATCAACCTGTTAAAAGATTTTGCCCCTGTGCAGAATTAATAATGCTATTCCACAAACCACAATTTTTATATTTGTGAGGAATGCATTCTAAACTCTTAATTTCATACACTAGTTGCACATCTCAGCCTTAGTGGCAGTGGCTTCTCTGGTAACAGCATCTATGGTTAGTGTAGATAGATCTTTTTGGATTTTATAAGTCATTCATTCCCTGATGTGAATTAAGTTTACAAAGTATACTTTCTCTACAAGGGAGTGTTGGTTAAGCCAGGACATAGAATCCATCTCTGTTAGTTTGTGAGCCATTTGTAAGATAATTTGTTTAGCATGGTTTACTTCAGGGACTCTTAGCTGTATTTCAATATACCTGGCATCCTTAGGCTTCACCAGACTGCCACATGGTTCAAGGACACAAAAATGGTGAATAATCTCTGGTATAGTGGAAATTTTTGTAGATGGAGCAGATCTAGATTTGATTCCCAGTTCAGGGTCTAAGGTTACTTCTTTCTGAGCTTCAGTTTTCTCATTTGTAAGATGGGGATAATACCACTGTAAATAGTGGTTTTAGGGAAAAGGCTTTGGAAATCTTGAAGGGCTATATAGATGTGAGCTCTCAAAATGACTTGAGAATTGGGACAGCATGAGCATTCAGTTGACAGATACTCATCGAATGCTTGCTCTGTGTTCAAGTGTAGCCTCTGGAACATGCTACCCTTAGTCACTTTCCCACTCAGGGCTTGAGGTAGTTTTATTAAGAAGCTGAGTTAGGTGCCGACCTGCACTGATAATCTGGGTGTTAGTTACCTAAACTAATGACAGCACGTTTTTCATCAAATAGTAAGTCGTGGAATCAAGATGATATTTGAGACTACAGAATTTATTTTCATTGAAGTTTAAGTTCGATGTCATGTTTTGGAACTTCTCTTGTGTCTCCTTTTTTTAAAATAATGGATTGTTTGTTTTTTTTCCTCTCTTCTAGATCCTTTATAACCGTACCATGGTGCAGCTGGGTATCTGCGCCTTCCGGCAAGGCCTGACCAAGGACGCACACAATGCTCTCCTGGACATTCAATCTAGTGGCCGTGCTAAGGAACTGCTGGGGCAGGGTCTGCTGCTCAGGAGCCTGCAGGAGCGAAACCAGGAGCAAGAGAAGGTGGAACGTCGACGCCAGGTGCCCTTCCACTTGCATATCAACCTGGAGCTACTCGAATGTGTCTATTTGGTATCTGCCATGCTTCTGGAGATCCCTTACATGGCAGCCCATGAAAGTGATGCTCGGAGGCGTATGATCAGCAAACAGTTCCATCACCAATTGCGTGTGGGGGAGCGGCAGCCCTTGCTTGGTAAGCTAGGGTGTCTTGGGGTGCTTAGCTTGACTGTGGTCTTGATTCTGCATGTCTGATGTCAGTGGAAAGATTCTTTGCCATACTTAAATTTTTTTCCCTGGAGGATAAATAGGGTACAAGGGTTCCTTCATAAAGTAGTTATAAGAGCAGAGGTGCTTCCAAGAATATGTCTTCTGGCTCTTCCTTGTGTGCATGAAGATTTTAAACATTGTGTCACAACATATTTCTCCCCGATTCCACTTATAGAATATTAGAGGGGAAGAGGACCTTTATAAGTAGTTTCTTCTCATTTTACAAGAGATGGGGGAGAGTGATTAATTTATCTCAAGTCACACAGCTTGTTAGGGGTAGCACTGATAAGAGAACTCACATTTTTCCACCCGGGAAGCTGTATGGGTTGCCCTTTAATAAATGAAAACAAAATGTATCCTCCTTCTGGAAATTGTCTCATTGTAATAGAGTACCTAAAAGTCATTTAAGGGGGTAGCTAAGTGACTGGATTGAGAGCCAGGCCTAGAGATGGGAAGTTCTGGGTTGAAATCTGTCCTGACTATGTGACCTAGGGCAAATCTGCTTAACCCCTCCCCCCTTGCCTAGTTCTTACTGCTCTTCTGCCTTGGAGCCAATACACAGTATTGATTCTAAGACAGAAGGTAAGAGTTAAAAAAAAAAAAGTCATGGAAGGCCTTGCTTGACCACCTTTCTAATTTTCTAGGTCCACCTGAGTCAATGAGAGAACATGTAGTAGCAGCATCTAAAGCCATGAAGATGGGGGACTGGAAGACCTGCCACAGCTTTATTATAAATGAGAAGATGAATGGGAAAGTTTGGGATTTGTTCCCTGAGGCCAACAAAGTCCGCACCATGCTGGTTAGGTAAAAATGGGAATGAAGAGACCATGGAAGTGTTGGGATTAGTCAGAATAGAAGATTCAGTCCTATATTTAGTCACCTTTCTCCTTTTTCTCCCCACAGAAAGATCCAGGAAGAGTCACTACGCACCTATCTCTTCACCTATAGCAGTGTTTATGACTCTATAAGGTTTGAGGGTAGAAGGATTCTGGGTCTTGGGAGGGAGAATGGAACAGGCTTAGTTGATGCTTGCTTTCCTAATTTTTTCTTCCTTTCTAGCATGGAGACATTATCTGATATGTTTCAATTGGATTTGCCTACTGTTCATTCCATAATCAGCAAAATGATCATCAGTGAGGAGCTTATGGTAAAAAGGGAAGGAAGGTGGCAGATCCTTAAGGGAGAAGATAACGGTTCTTTTCAGAGGAAGGAAACTAGAGTAAAGGAAATAGTTTAGCTTGGCTATATCTGATTAATCCCATTCATTTTTCCTCCATGTTCTTCAAACTAAGGCCTCTCTGGACCAGCCAACACAGACAGTGGTGATGCACCGCACTGAGCCCACAGCCCAGCAGAATCTGGCCTTGCAGCTGGCAGAAAAACTGGGAAGCTTGGTGGAAAACAATGAACGTGTCTTTGACCATAAGCAGGGTACCTATGGAGGTTATTTTAGAGGTGAGACTTCCCATATCTCCCTTCCTTCATATCTCCACCCCCATTCACTGTCTTTGCTCTGGCATTACTGTTCAATTTTTGCTGTTTTGACCTCTTTTTTTCCCCTCCAGACCAGAAAGATGGCTACCGAAAAAATGAGGGAGGCTACATGCGTCGGGGAGGCTACCGCCAACAGCAATCACAGACTTCCTATTGACTTCCTCAGGACATGCAACCCTGAAATGTAACATTCATCTAGAATAATTAAAAGTCTATATTGTGTTGACATGATTCTGGAAGTGAACAGCATAGGTTTAAGCAGCATTGATTGTATTCACTGGGGTGGAGGTTTCTTTCCGTACCCAGAAGATTTGGGTAGTTACTAGTGGCTCAAACAGAAGCTGAAGGGGAACTACAAGCTTGCAAACACTTCTGGCTCAGGGTGCAGTACTGTCTCAATGGAGACATGGGCCCAGGGTCATGTTAGAGTGTGGGTAAGCCAAATCACTTCTCTTTGTATATGCTGATCTGCAGAGAATTTCTGGAGAGCAAACTTACCTAAGGGGAAGAGAGTAATTTAGTCATCTCCATGGCTGCTAAGTATTGGCCAATTTAACTGTGTTTGGGACATTAACATACATTAAGATTACTCAGGCTTTCTGTATATTTCAAGTTGGTTTATTATATATACTCACTACTGTGGCTATGTGTCCAAACTGTTCACTGTGATAAACAAATGGCATATTCTCTACTTTTAAAGATTATGATCTTGCCTGGGAGATAATTAATATATCTTGAAACAATTATGAGACAGATCAGAAGTAGAGAGGGAATGCTATCAAGAGGAGAAGTTGAGAAGGTGGGATGTAACTTTTTCCCGGTTTGTGGAACATTGGTCAGTGTGGTTCCAAGATTAAGTAGAAGATTAACTGGTCTTGGAATATGCACTTGTGTCAGGTATCCACCATGAATTAACCCTTATCTCTTATGCCATGTTAAAGCAGGGTTACATTCTGCCTTTTTGCTCTGTCCCTTAGAGCTTTTCTTCATTAATTATGAAAGTAGAAGGAACCCTACTGTACATGTTGGTTCTCATTCTCATACCTATTCTGTTTTTAATTTTGGCCACTTAACAGCCCCATTTGTTTTTTTTTGTTTGTTTGTTTGTTTGTTTTTAAACCCTTACCTTTCATCCTAGAGTCGATACTGAGTATTGGTTCCAAGACAGAAGAGTGGTAAGGGCTAGGCAATGGGGGTTAAGTGACTTGCCCAAGGTCACACAGCTGGGAAGTGTTTGAGGCCAGATTTTGAACCTAGGATCTCCCAGTCTCTAGGCCTGGCTTTCAATCCCTGAGCCACCCAGCTGCCCCTTAGCCCCATTCTTAAATGTCATATGGCATAATGTAGACTCTTGTTTGACTTAAAAGAATCCTAGACCTAAGGACTAGAGCATGCAAAGGTTACTAGTCAGTAATGATAGTTCCATCCTTTTTTATTCATCCAAGATAGAAAATTTATGACTGCAGAGCAGAGGCCATTTGGGTGAAGGGAAACCTGGTTTACCTTTCCAGACCAGTTATGATCCTATGATGCCTGACTTTTCATTTTAACAAAGGATTTTTAAAAACCACCCACATAGAAATATTAACCAAGTCTTAACATTGTATACAGAGTTGCACACCCATAATTCTCTCCCATTCCCATAGAGAGGGTGATCTACTCTCAAATTTTTTTTCTTTTTTTTTAAGCCCTTATCTTCCATCTTAGAATCAATACTATGTAAGGGCTAGTCAATAGGGGTTAAGTGACTTGCCCAGGGTCACACAGCTAGGAAGTCTCCGAGGTCATATTTTAACTAGGACCTCCTGTCTCCAGGCCTGGCTCAATCCACTGAGCTATTCAGCTGCTCCCTCAAATCTTCTCTTTCTTGCAGAATTTGGTTTGTTTTACTTTCCAGAGCCCACTTGACCTTGCTATAGCCTTCAGTGGGACCCTTGAATTATTTCCCAAGAGAGCATTGAACTTGGTGTCAGGAGACTAGAATTTAGGTCCCAGTTTTGCCTCTTAGCTATCTGTGATCCCCATGAGCAGATTGGTCTTTTGGTTTCACTTTCCCCATATGTGAAATAAACCACATTGAGCCTCTGAGATTCCTTTGAATCTAAATATGATCAAGTACTTAGCTATTGTGTGAGCCCCTGCACATATGTGCTAAAGAAATGATTAGGATGCTTTGTTATCATCAAGTAGGTTGGTGAAGCTAAGGATAGAAATAACTTGAATAAGTGATAGTCATATGAGTAGAATTGGTTCAGTAGGAATTGAGAGAGCTAGCTAAGGGAACCACTAATGAGCTTCATGGAAGAAGTGGCATTTGAACTGGATTATTGACTTTATGGCTCCTGCAGAAAGCCATATCTGGCCCTCAAAAGAGCCAGATATGGCTCGAGAGCCATACGTTGCCAACCCCTGGTCTAGGGGATGGTAGGAGGGTTATGAATGTCCAGAGTGGAGTTGAGATTCTATCTCAGACAGTACCTGTTGAAGGTTTGACCAGGACACATGCAAAAAATGATAAAGATAAGGCTGGAGAAGACTTAGAGGGAAGGAAGATGTGAAGGAATGATTATTGTCTCCAAATATAATGATTAATACAGAGGAGGCTTAAACATTTTAGGGTAGAAGTTACAATGGAGATAAAAGAATGGATTTTTAAGAAAACTATCCTTAAATTATTAGATTTCAAGTAGAAACTGCATCATTCATATATACAAGTGTTTTTATATAATCTCATAAGTATTAGCCCATTTTTAGATAAGTAACCTTGGACTTAGGTTAGGTTACCGTTGGCATATATGCCCATGGACACAGGCATCAAATGGCCGGTGCAGGATTTAAATCTAGATTACTTGCCCTAGGTCCAAGGTCCTAGCCATTTATATCCTAACAACTATCTCTTGAGATGCTGCAGAGTATTTAAGACATGCTAGGAGATTGGAGTAGATTAGTAGTAGATTTTGTATCTTTCTGCTCTAATTTTGCAATTCTACTTTTCCATGTATCTTAGTGAAGCCATTAAACAAACTGGTACAAAAAGAAATAGGCTTGCAGGAAATTCCACAAGACCTCATGATCTTGGAGGTTGATTGGAAACTAGGCTTTCAAGATATGGTAATCACTTAATACCTACTATGTGTAGCTCACAGGTCAGAATAGTGTCTTGGTTTTTGTCTTAAGTTGAACCAAGGAACACATTGAATCCTTAAATTGCATGTTAAGCCAGAGTAACCTCTTCAGTGTTCCAAAATAAGTATCACATACTATATTGATCATCTTATAAGTCATCATGATGCTCATTTCAACTGAACCGGATGTAGTCACAGCAACAATTATTATGAATCCATGTCATCATCTAGGTCACAGGAAACAAATCAGCTCAGTTGTTCCTTTCCAGTAGCTCTCCAAGAGAATTGGCCAGTTTGGATTTGGGTGCTGTGAACACACTTCCCTGATTCAGGCCTGGAGAGCAGCAGGGAGGATAAGAATGGTTAAGTGGCATCAGTAAAGGCTTAAGAAAAATCCAGTGGTTGGGCGAGTGCTTTGTGGTTCAAGGGAATGGTCCACATTCTTTTGAACAAGCTAATGCTGCTTCAAATTCCTTGTTTCTGATAAGGCAAATAAGTATTGGGTTTACAGTCCTGAGCCAAAGGCCATCCTTATTTTAGGAAAAAAAACATTTAGCCATTCAGCTCTGAGCAATTACATACTTTGAATGCTGCCCCATGGAGACCCCTCCCACCTGGCCTTTGCCCTTCCTCACCTGGGCCAGGTCTAACCCGAAGACCTCTTGGTTTGGGAGAGGATGGACTGGATGCCATCTTTGAGGGCTGTAGCCACCTTGGTCATTCCAGGTGGCGTCATCTGCTCCTTCTGCTAGAGCCCTCCGAATGTGCATTCGGGCATAGATATACCAGCCACAAAAGAGGAAGAATAGCAGTAAAACAAATAATAAAAAATAAACAGTGATTGGGCCGGTTTTACGTTGCCAAGTCGGGTGAGCCATGATGAAAGAATAAATTGTGGTGGAAATTGGTACGGGGAAAGGAGTCACAGCGGAAGTTATGATCAGAAACACTGCCACTTAAGTACACACGCTTGAGGCCACTCTTGCTCCTTTCCCGTCCCTCCGCACCGGGAGCCTTCCTTTTATGCTTGTGGCGCCTAGGCCCCGCAGCCAATCAACGAGTGCGGCCTTTCTTTCGCCCCAATGCGACGCGGAATACTCATCCGGGCTCCGCCCACTCCTCAGACGAGAGGGGGGGAGAGATCGAGAGAGAGGGGCGCATGCGCAGCACGCTTCCGTGGGCGTTCGGAATGGCTGTTTTTCACTTCTCAGCTAGTGGTTACGGCGACGACGACGGCAGGTTGGGGGTGGGTGCGGCGGGAAAGCTTCAGCGGCGCGAGCCGGCGCCGTTATCGGCAGGGGGGGGGGGGCCGAGTGGGCGTGCGAGGTCTCGGGTGGAGGAGCCTCCCGGTGTCTCCGCCCCCACTATTTCAGCCTTGGCTTGGAGCAGGGGCGGGCCCCTGGCCCCCTCCCGCCTGGCCGGGCTCAGCCGCGGCCCGGGGCCAAGTTGAAAGGCGGCAAGTCGAAAGAACCCAAGTTAGGCGAGGTGTGTGGGGGCAGCCAGTATGGAGTGGACACTGTGGTTCTGGCTCGGGGGAGCTGGTGAGTTGGAGGAGGATTATTGGGGAACCTGAACTTTGCCTGCCCTGGAGGCCCTTGGGGTTTGCTAGTGGGATGGGGGAGGTAGTGAGTGTCTGAGGGAAGGGGGGATGCAGAGCACCATGCTATGCTATAGGCTTGAGAGCAAGACCTACCTATGTATGGGCACTTAACTGGCAGGGAAACGGGGTTCAGATTGCCCTCGTGGCCCAAGGCCTCCAAATGAGGAAGTTGGATAAATGAAGTCTGAGGTTCCACTGACAGTCTGTGATTCATTGGGAGACAAATCCCAGTAGGAAGCATGGGGGAAGAGTGATATCTTTCAAAGGTATGCCTTTGTGGCTTCACACCCTTCTGTCAGATGTTTTAAAAGCACATTTGGGAAGGTCTAGGGGGCCTCCTGGCATTGAATCACTGCTTTACATATGGTAAGTTTCCTTTCCTAATCCAGCTACCTTCCACATTTCCATGGACCCTTCTCCAGTGCTGGTCTCCCCAGGGTCAGATGTGCTCCTTCAGTGCATTTTCCCAGTAGTGGGTGAGGACACACCAGTTCCCACCGTTGCCTGGCACCACGGCCAGCAGCTCCTAGCAGAATATGATGGGATCTTGGTGACCCAGCGCCCAGGTACAGAGCTACCAGAAAGTGCTGAGGGCCTTCGGAAGGGCAATGCTTCCCTTCTGCTTCATCGTGTGGCTATGGCAGATCTGGGCTCTTACTACTGTTCTGTGACAATTGGGGAACAACAGGCAGAAGCTGAAGTCCTTCTGGAGATTTCAGGTAAGGGTGCCAGAACCATATAGAGGTATTGTGGTTCAGTTGTGAGTATGGGATTGGAGTTAGGAGATCTGACTTTGGATACTGGATTTTAGCCTCTTAGTAACTATGTGGCCATAGGCCACAATTTCCTTACGTGTTATAATGTATAAAGTGCAGGACCTAGAGCCAGGAAGATTTAGGTTCAAATCCTCTATTACTGAGTGACCCTGGGCAAATCAAATAACCTTTCTAAGCCTCTATTTCCTTATCTTGTCAAATGAGAGGGTTGGCCTCTAAGGTCCTTTCCAGCTCTAAGTCCATCATATATGATCCCTTCTATCTAGGTACTACTGGTAACCTTAGGAATAACAAAGTATAACCCAATATCAGTTGATTCTCTCTTTTGGGAGTTGTTACACATATTTATCCCATTCTCCATGAGGCTACAGTGAAGGCCTGCCTGCCTTCTCTACTTATTTGTGTGTTATTGGTATAGCATAAGGGAAAGAACACTTGACTGGGTGTTAAAAGGCCTAGATTTTAGTCTCAGTGTTGCCATCACTAGTGCTGTGACTGGAACAAGTAAACAATTATTTGAATCCACAGTTCCCTCTTAAAAAAATTAAATATATATATATTTAAACAATACCTGCTATAACTACCTTACAGAATTGTAAGGATGAAGTGAGATAATATATGTGAAACTGCTTTGTAAACTATCAAGCTCTAGATATATGTATCATTCATTATAGGATAGGTGGCCAAATATGTTTTTTTCTGACAACTTCTGAACCCAAAGACATTTTGCCAAGTGGTGTCTTACCAGAAATTAAACGCTGGCAGCTTTCTCTAACTTTGACCCTTGTTCTAAGTGAATTTCAATCCCCTCTATTCTCCAAGTATTTTAATTTTTGGAACCTTGGATCCTGCCTACCAAAAAGTACTAACACAGTCATTACAAGGGAGACCTGATTTGTTCGAAATATCCTTTCCATTTAGGGACTATTCAATAATGTGGGGAACTTTCCAAAGTTTGGTCTTCTAATTTTACCAGTATGAAACTCTACTGGATAAATTCTTTGCTATTTGTCACTCCAACTCACAAAAAACTGATTGGTATTACAAAGCCAGTGGTTTACAACATATAAGCCTACCATATACTTTTTCTGCTCCTAAGCTTCCAAGCACTTCTGGGGAAAAAAACAAAAATACGTGAAGTCAAATTTCATTTCATCCTTTACAAATGGTTGTTTCTTAACAATCAACTAGGACCCTTTTACTTCTCCTTTGGCAATCTTTTCATCTCTTATCATAGTACCTATCACATTCCCTTTAGTATCTGTTCCAATTCTCTTTTATCAGTCTTCCAATTTCAGCCTTATCAGCAGACTTCATCTCTTTACGGAGATTTTTAAAAATGGGAACTCTTACTGCTCTGCTTCTAGTGTCCCTCCAAACTTCTGTTTTGACCCATACTTCCCTCCTTTTTTAGAGGAAGAAGTATTTTTCAGTTCTACAAGAGATATTGTATAGTTCTATAGTAAACATCTATTATGAGCAAAATGCTGTGATAATAGGACCTTGGATTAAAAGTTATACAAGAAAACAATCTTTATAAGTAGGGTAGGGTGGGTAGGAATGTGCTCTATTGATTTTTACACAGATAAGCATAATAGAAAGTATGTACCTGGAGGACTGAGGAGAAAGCTGGACAAAGTAGAATTGAAACTTAAGGGGATGAAATAGGTTTTTCAGAATTTAAAAAAAAGGCATCTAAGCTGTTCTTTAAAGGAAGATAAGGATTGTGAAAAGCTGTGATGAGCATTCATTCCATTCATAGGGGACAGCTTGGACAATAAACGCAGAAGATAGGTCAGAGCCAAAATGTTGGAGGGCCTTTAAGGCCAGGTAGAGGAGTTCGTGTTTTATCTTAGAAGCAATAGGGAAACTGCTGTGCCTTGGGGAAAATTGTTTTTGCAGTGTGAAGAATGGCTTTAAGGAGAGACTGAAAGTTGAGGGGTTAGTAAGGTTTATTACAGTAGTTCAAGGGAGGGAGGATGAGGAATTGTCCTCATGCAATGGCAAGGCAAATTGTGAAAGTCTATCAATCAATAAATGTTAAGACCTACTATGTGCCAGGCACTGCCAAATGCTGGGCATACAAAAGGAGGCAAAAGAGTGTCCCTACCTTAAAGGAGCTTACAGTTTAATGGGAAGACAACATGCAAATAAATATATACAAAGCAAACTATATACAGGATAACTAGGAAATATTTAATAAAAGGAACTGTAATTAAGGATTCGAAGGCTTCCTGTAAAAGATGGGATTTTAGTTGGGACTTGCAGGAAATCAGAAAAGTCAGTAGGTGGAAGGGAGGAATTAAAGCATTCTAGGCATGGGGGACAGCCAGATAAAATGCCTGGAGCAAGGAGATGGAGTGTCTTGTTGGTGGAACAGCTGGCTAGTGTTATTAGGTCAAGGAATACATGTCAGGGAGTAAGAAGAAGACTGAAAAAGGTGTTGGGAAAGGGGAGGGCACTAGTTTATGAAGGAGTGTTTGAATGCCAAACAGCATTTTGTATTTGATCCTCAAGGCAATAGGGAGCCACTGGAGTTTATTGAGTATGAGGCTGAGAAAATACCAGTTTCTGGAAAATGACTTTAGTGGTGGAATGCAGGATGGAGTGAGAGAGACATGAGGCAAGCAGACCCACCAGCAAGCTCTTGCAGTAGTCCAGATTTGAGGTGATGAGGGCCTGAATTAAAGTGGTGGCAGTGTCAGAGAAGAGGGTGTATTTGAGTGATGTTGTAAAGGTAAAACTGACAGGCCTTACCAGTACCTTAGATGTGGGGAGTAAGATATCATGAAAGAATCCAGGATGATTCCTAGGTTATGAGCCTAAGGAATTGGGAGGATAGTGTTGTCCTTTATAGTAATAGGTAAGGTAAGGTGGCTGGGGGGGTGGAGGGAAGGGACAGGAGCAAGTTAAAGGGAAAGATATTGAGCTCCACTTTGGACATAGTGAGTTTAAGATGCCTACTCTGAATAGCTAGTTCAAGATATCTGAAGTACAATTGGATATTTGAGATTGAAGGTCAGCAGAGAGATTAGGGTAGTAAGGATAGGTTTAGGAATCACTGGCATAGGAGTATTGAGGTAGCACAATGGGATAGAGCACCAAGCCTAGATTTGGGAGGTGCTGGGTTCAAATATGGTCTCAGATACTTTCTAGCTTTGTGGCCCCTGGGAAAGTCACTTAACCACAGTTGCCTACCCCTTACTGTTCTTCTGCCTTTGAGCCAAATAGATTTTAGAATAGATTAAAAAACAGAAGATAAAGGTTTAAAAAAAAAAAAACACCACAGTTGGGTAATTAAATCTATGGGAGCTGATGAGATCAAGAGAAGTAATAAAGAAGAGAAGATAGGAAAGATGGGGAGAAAGATTCAGTAGTCTCTGGTGACTGGTAGGGAGGGTAAGTGAAAGAAAGAACAGAGTCAAAGATGCTTCAAAGTTTTTAAATCTGGGTGACTTGAGAAGATTGTGCTGTCTGGGGCAGCTAGGTTGCTTAGTGGATAGAGTGTTAGGCTTAGAGATAGAAGGTCTTGAGTTCATATCTGATCATAGCTGTGTAACCCTTGGCAAGTCACTTAACTCCAATTGCCTAGCCTATAGTGCTTTTCTGCTTTGGAATAGATGCTTAGTATTCATTCTAAGACAGAAGGTAAAGGTTAAAAAAAAAAAAAAAGATGGTGTTATCAACAGGAATGAGGGGGTGAGGGTGTTTAGAGAAGGGGTAAATCTAGGGAGCATAATGATGAAGAGGTCTGCTTTGGACATGTTTAGTTTAAGGTGCTGATGGGACATACAAATGAAGATAGGAGTTTTTGCCTCAGCAAACCAGAGATTGGGAAGCAAGAGGTAGCATGGTGAGGGGTTTCTGAGAGAGGAAGTTGGATTTGAGAATAAAGGGAGGAATAGAGAGACTAGTGGTCTTTATGGCGATGAAAGCAGGTTAGCAGAAGTAAGAGATGTGGAAAGACACTATATTTTGATTCTGAGAAATTCAAGATTTTGGAAAAAGATATTGAAGTCTTTATAAAGTATAAGAATGTCTTGGATGGCTGAGAAAGAGAAGATAGAGAAGATGTGGGGAGTTGAAGAGATTGATGACCTTGGAGGTTATAGTAAAGGACTGTTGATCTTAAGTATTGAAGTCACCAAAGATGAGACAAGCCAGATGGTAGTGTAGAGAGAGAAAATAGTGAGCCAAGTACTGAAATTCAATGAGAAAGAAGTTAGGATGCCTGGATCAGTAGATGGCAGCAACAAGGATTTGGATAGAGTGATCTAGTTAGTTAGAATTAACCCAGAGGAAGCTGGGTTGTTATGTTATGGTGGCAGAGGGAGAGTCTGGAAGTGTTATTGGAGAGCAAGGAGTATATCAGTTCTTTCTATTGTCTTTGGATGTCAGACAGCATAAAATAAATAATAGGCAGTACAGAAGAGGGTGTCTTCAGTTGAAAGCTACAAAATTTGATGAGTGTAAGTGGACAGTAAATTGGATGAAGGAGAATTTTCTCAGGATAGTAGGGTGGCTCTTTCCTTTTTGGAGAAGAAAGTAGAATATAGGTGTAGGATACATTTTTCAGGCATAGCCAATGTGTTAATTCGTGTGCTTGTTTGGGAAAAGGGAAAACTTGAAGAGGTGGATTTAAAATCATTAAGAACTGACAGTGACATTATAAAAGCATCAATAAAACATAAAAGTGAGGATAGGAGTGGGGAAAGTAGGGGTTCTGGAGAGATTGATGATGGAACTGGAAGTCAAAAAGGAAGTGGGTAGTAACAAAGAAGTGGTTTTTTGCCTGAGCAAATCACAGAGATTAGGAAGTGTAAGGATGGAATTTGACTTTCTCTCCCCTTCTATCAAATTTCGGGAACTGGCTCTCTTTATTGTTACAGAAGCAAGACATAGGAATTTGCTAGCAGTGGTCAGGGGAAATGACAAGTGGAGGTCTTTTGGTGAAGAGCTCTATTTTCAGCCACTTTAAGGCTGCTTGGGGTTGGTGAGAATAGCTTTTTAAATAGATTCAAACAGCTGTAATCAACTCATTGTAGTTCTTCTTTGCCAAACTTCCCTTCTCCCCCCACATGACTGGAATAGGGGGAAAAGAAGGGAAATGGTAATGATAACCATGAAAGTCATGAAATTCATCTTCTAATGCTGTTGCTCTGCTACATACCATTTCTCCTTAGCGATTCCCTCATGCCTGAAAAATAAAGTCAAATTTACATGTGGCATTCAAGCTGGTACTAACCTGTCTTCCTAATCTTATCTGATATTACTTCCTTCCATGTACCTCTTGTGCTTTCCCATCTCTGTGCATTTCTTAACCAGTTCCTTTTACCTGGGGTCTCTTCTCTCCTAAAATCTAAGTTGGTTGCCATCTTCTCCAGGAAGACTTTCCTGATCTCTTTGTCTGTAACAACCTTCCCCCTTTGACCTTTTCTGGTACTTTGTTTTGCATCTTTGTAACATAATTATCATGAAATGTTGCATGCTAGCAATGTGCCTGGCATACTATAAATGCTTAATAAATATTTTATCTGTTATAGTTACCTGTGCTTTGTTTTATCCCCCTACCAAACTGTGTAAACTTTATGAAAGCAATCACCATGTTCTAGTTAGATATTGTATCTCTTATATCAGTGATGGGCAAACTTTGTAAAGAGGGGGCCAAAGGAAAGGAAATGCTCATCTGTCAGTCTGTTTCTAAGGCAACTCTTTTGAAGTATCCTCCTCAATGTGTTCGTCAGATTAGGAATAATGTCTTGTGGCTGCATTTGGCCCACAGGCTGTAGTTTGCCCATCATTGTTCTGTATCAATCTGGGTTTTATATACACTAGATTTTAATAAAACATACTCATGTCTCTTCTATGAAAGAAAGCAAAACCTCACCTGTTGCCTCGACTTTTTGCAAAACCCTTTTTTAGACAAACTTCTGGAAAAAGTTGACTATGATGATTGTCTGCTTTCCACTACTTATCCTTGGATTTCACCTTTTATAACTTGACTGATATTGTTCTCTCAGAAGTGGCCAATGGCCTCTTTTTCTTCAGATTTAATGTCTTTCAGTTTTCAACCTTTCCTAATCTTCCCTCCAGTGTGTGACTTTGTGGACTTCTTTCTGAATTTGTTTTTGTCTTTTTTTTCCCCCTTGACTTTAATGACATCAATCTTTGATGGTTCTCCTACTTTTTTATTATTTATTTATTTGTTGTTTTTTTTTTTGTTTGTTTGAGTATTTTCTCCTAGTTATATGTTTCATGCTCTTTCCCTCTCCCCCAAACTTCCCTAACCCCCTTAGCGGATGAACAATTCTACTTCTCCTACTTTTCTGACTATTCTTTCTCTTTCACTTATTCTTATTCTTTCTTCTTCCCATTTAATAAAGACATTTCCCAAGACTATCCCAGAATCCTACTTTGGATTCCATCCAGTCTTACCATTGAACTAGCATATTGAAGTGGTTTGGGAGTCTGTTCTTTTCTTCACTTTCTCACTTACAATGATCTATTGTATATCTCTATGTAGAGGTCTTTCTAGGACCTCAGGCTCAACATAGCTAAAAACAAATGACTTATCTTACCTATAAAATCTGTTCTTCCTGATTTCCCTAGTCTATTTATGGACATTCACCCCCTATAATTAATCAGTTACCAAATCCTATGATTCTGTCTTAGAAATAGTTTTCCTGTCTGCCCCTCCAACCTGGTTTTCATTTTTTTATTGCTATTCTCTTACTCTAGGCCCTTGTCATTTCTCTTCTAGATTTACTAAATCTTCCCAATCCCTTTGTTCTCCCCTCAATCTATCCTTTATGCCACATCCATTGTGATCTGGCACTGATGTGGTATCATTTTAGTTCACTGGTTCCCTTTGGCCTGCTTCACTAGGCAGCAGAGTCTCTTTGTTCCTTAGACTAATAATCAAGTCCTCAGGAACTTCAGGCTCCCTTTTTCCTCCAACCATAGGTCTCCTTCTACATATCGCTGCTAACATAAATCATATCCTGTAACTTTTTTGCCTTTGCTTATTCCCTTTTCTCCATATTTCATTGAAAAGCCATCTGTTCTTCAAAGCCCAGCTCAACATTTTATTTATTATATCTTTGTGTCTTTTCTAGCACCTAGCACAGAGCTTTGCCCCATAGTAGGTATTGCACTAACCAAAGAACGGAAAGCATGAAGAAACATTTCTTTCCCTTTTTGGGAAAACAAGACCACAAGGTTGTTGGGTGAGTAGGATCATAGAACTAGAAAGAATTTTAAAAGTTGTAGAGCCTTAAAACCTCATTTAATGAAGAAGGAAATAGAAGCTTAGAACAGCTAAGTGACATGTTTGGTACCACAGGCAGTAAAGTCAAGAACTAAGCCTGGATATTTGAACCCAGACCCTCTGACTTTTTTAGTGCTTTTTTCACAGTGCCATGCTGTAGTAGTGAGGACCCTCTGATTCAGGTAATCATTGTTCTTAAGAGATAGCAAGGGCCATAGAAGAGACAGTTGTGTCCTGTTAACTGTTCTCACAGTGTCTGTAGACCTCTCTCCCTTGTCCTAAATACACTGACCACATTTCCTCCTTTCTCATGCTCTCAGCTGCCCTTTCAGTTCTTCTCATTTTATAAAATAAGAAGACACTTTAGTAAGTTGTCCCTGATTAATTCAATCGATAGTTGGTGTATAATAAAATGGTTTATCTTATGATGTGGTTTTCAAAGCACGTTCACAAATATTATCTTATTTGATGCCAACAATAACCTCATGAGGTTCAGTTGTTTTCCATTTGATGAGGAAATTGAGACTTGGTAAATAATTTATCCATAGTATCACTGTCAATCAGTGATAAACCCAGGCATAAAACATGTTTATTCCTAGTCTAATGTTCCTTCTTCCACATTTTGATTTTTGTCCCTAAAACTGTCAGCTAGGAAGTTTGATGACATCTTATGGTGTCTGCTTTGGGGGTAAGGTTTGGGCTCTAGCAGATTCTGATTTTGATCTTTTTCTCTCACTCTTCTGTGTCTTTGGATTTCTGTTTCTCCTTCTACCTTTCTGTTACTTTTACATCCTTGGATTTTTTTTTTTTCCCTCTGTGTCCCTTTCTATCCCATCTTTACCTTTCTCCTTCAGGTTCCCACCTGCAGATCTACACAGAACCCTCCTCTTTGGTGACTATGGGCTCTTCAGCACTGCTCAAATGTCGATTCAGCGTAGGGGATATGATTGAATTGAGTTCACTCACAATACGTTGGTATGCCCCAGGGGGACAAATTGTAGCCCAATTTCCACCAAAGGAGGAGGAGGCTGTGGGTAAAGGGTCTGGGGGACTAACAACCTTAGGCTTTTTTTCTGAGGCAGAGTTACTGTTGGGCAATGCCTCCCTGACAATACTCAGAGCTCAGCCTAAAGATTCAGGTCTCTACAACTGCAGTGTGGGATATGGAGGTGAGGAACAGCACAGTGAGAGCCTCTTCAGTGTCATTGGTGAGGAAGGATAATCCCCCTAATCCTAAACCCTCTGCTTTCACTTTTGTTTGTCCTGGTCATTTCTGAATTTTAGTCATGCAGTTCTATTTCTTCCACCAACCTTGGGCCAGTATCTTGGTGAAAATGACCTCTTGTGACTTATGGTTCCCTGAAGTTCATTGGAATAGGCATCCCTCATCTCTATGTGTTGATAGTTGTATGTGTCCAGTAGATACTGCCCATGTCTCTGCCTCTCTAATATGTGCAAATCTTTTTTTTTAATTTAAAAATGTTTATTTAATTAATTTTGAGCATTTTCCCATGGTTATAGGATTCATGTTCTATTCCTCCCCTCCTCCCACCCCCTCCCATAGCCGACATACAATTCCACTGGATTTTACATGTGTCTTTGATCAAGACCTATTTCCATATCTAATATATGCAAATATTAACACATTATGGTGGCAGGATAGCTAGGTGGCACACTGGATAGAGCACCAGGCCTGAAGTCAGGAAGACCTGGTTTTAAATCTGGCTGCAGAAGCTTCCTAGCTATGTGACTTTAGGCAAGTCATTTAACACCCATTGGCTAGCCCTTACCACTTTTCTACCTTGGAACCAAATACATGGTATTGATTCTAAGATGGAAGGTAAGAGTTTTTAAAATTTAATATTAAGACAGAAAGTGTTTTTAAAAAAATTATGGTGGCCCTTACTTTTCAATGAAAGACCCTTTTACGCTTTCTTGCAATTTATTGTCTATAATGTTTGAGATTCTAGGTCTTAGCCCATGTCAATTTAAATATTAATATTAGGTTTTCTCTCTCTCTTCCTACATGGCTCTAGCTGCCCCCCGAATCTCCTTGCTTCCAGTCCAAGACTTTCTAGGAGAAAAGACTACCTTGCTGTGCCAGATCAAAGGTTTCTACCCCGCAGGGGGACTTCAGGCCTGGTGGCTACGAAATGGGGAGAAGGTACCAGAGGCCACCCCTGTGGGGTCCCCAAAGCTAAATCCTGATGGTACATTTGATTTGGAGCTGATCTTAAATTTGACCTTGAAGTCTGACGACCTAGGAGACAATTTTACCTGTCATGTTACTCACCCTGCTCTAGAACATCCCCTACAACAGAAATTAGAGATGGAGGTCAAAAAAGGTGAGGGAGTTACAGGAACTATGAGAAGCAAGAGGGCAGACAGTCATTATTGGGAGAATATATGAGAAGAAACTTGGGGAGGCCATCTGGTGTGGTAGAAAAGCACTGGGGTTTAAAGAATGAATCCTATTTTACATTACTCTCTGGCTTTAAGAAATCCAGCATAGATGAACATAACTCCTTTGAGCAGCAATTTCTTAACTATAAAATGAGTAGTTTGGTCTAAATGATCTCTCAGGTCCCTTCCAATTCTTAAATCCTATGATCTGATAACACTACAAGCTGAGAATTCTCAAAGCTTTTAGGAGGGATGTTTCATTAAGTATAGGGACAAGAGAAGGGTATCTGGAAGGTTACTAGAAGGGGGAAAGGAACATTACTAGGAGAGTAGAAGGATAAAGACCAGGTACAACTGAAACAAGGTTAGGGAATATTTAGCAAGAAGTGAATGAACTTGTGGGAAAATAAGAAATGTAGTAGGATAAATGGAAAGCAGAAGGAACGATTGGAACCTAAATCCTTTGGCTGTTGGGGAAATGAAGTTTCTGAAAGGGAGAAGATTACTGGCAAATGATTGTGTAATGAGAATGATAAGAGAATGGGGGTGGGGGGAAAGAGTCTAGAAGTGAAGGAAATATATCCTAAAGTGAAGGAGAGCTGGGGTTGTGGGTAGGCATGAGGCTTATTTCAGGGATTTTTAGGTATCTATGGGAAAAATTAAAGGAAGATGGGGTTTATATGGGGTAAAGTAAAGAAACTGACTTCTCTTTCTCCCTTTCTTCTTCCATCATTTAGAAAAGTGGTGGAAAGATGTTCAGAGCAACAATAGGCCGTCAGTTAGCAGCATCCTGATCATCATCTTGGGTATTACTGTTCTAGTTTTTGCCATCATCTACCAATTCAGGAGGAACAGAGGTGACTGGGGAGCAAGGAAGATGGGGAATCAAGACAAGATGGGAGGAATGAAACATAGGGAGGAATGAATATCTTGGAAAGGATGGGAAAGGGAGAAGCAGTTGGGGGGTGGGGAGGGAAAAGGGAATCCAGAATGTCTGGAGTTTTGGAACTTATAAGAGGAAAATGGGGGAAAAGAGGAAAATTTGCAGAGAAATTTTCCCCATTTAAGCAGCCTTATGTATTACCCAGGCCAGGAAGAGCAGGAGCAGGGAGAGGTTCGGACAGCAGCAGATGGAAAGGAAAGGGAGCAACCTCAAGAGAAATCTGACTTCCAGTCCTCTGGAAGAAACTGGGAGGCGGAGAAATTGTTACCGAAGGACCATACTGAGTCTGAGGAAGAGATCCTTCAGGGAGAAATAAAAGTTGGATTTCTACAGGGCTATAGAAAGACTGAGGGGGTGATGGAAATGAGGTATGGGAGGACTGAGGGAGAAATCATTGTAGACTGTAGAGAGACTGAGGATGATAAGATCCTTATATTGAAGGGTGATAGGGAGGGCCAGTTCCTCTTGGAGACAGGTGAAAGTAAGGAACAGAACCTAAGATATGGAGAGAATGAGGGAAGGGTGCTAAAGGAAGTTGAAGTGAATACTGAGGGACAGTTTCAAGAGGCAGATGGATTAAGAACTGAAAGACAGATCCTAAAAGAGAATAGACAGACAGAGGATTACAAGAGAGATAAAGAAGCCACTGAAGGACAGGCTCAGGGAGAGGATGTTGAAGGAGAGGTCCAGGGAAGGAGTATTAAAGGACAGCCTCATAGAGGGGATGCTGAAGAACAGACCCAAGGAAGGGATGCTGAAGGACAGGCCCAAGAAGGGGATTCTGAAGGACAGACCCTGGGAGGGGATGCTGAAGGACAGGCCCTGGGAGGGGATACTGAAGGACAGGCCCTGGGAGGGGATGCTGAAGGACAGACTAAGGGAGAGGATGCTGAAGGACAGGCCCAGGAAGGGGATGTTGAAGGAGAGGTCCAGAGAGGGGATGCTGAAGGAGAGATCCAGGGAGTGGTTGCTGAAGGACAGGCCCTGGGAGGGGATGCTGAAGGACAGACCAAGGGAGGGGATGGTGAAGGAGAGATCCAGGGAGTGGATGCTGAAGGGCAGGTCCTGGGAGAGGATGCTGAAGGAGAGGTCCAGGGAGTGGATGCTGAAGGACAGGCCCTGGGAGGGGATGCTGAAGGAGAGGTCCAGGGAGGGGATGCTGAAGGACAGGCCCTGGGAGGGGATGCTGAAGGACAGGCCCTGGGAGGGGATGCTGAAGGACAGGCCCAGGGAGGGGATGCTGAAGGACAGGCCCAGGGAGAAGATGCTGAAGGACAGGCCCAGGAAGGGGATGCTGAAGGACAGGCCCAGGGAGAGGATGCTGAAGGGCAGGCCCAGGAAGGGGATGCTGAAGGAGAGGTCCACAGAGGGAATGAAGAAGTCACTGAAAGACATGTCTCTAAGGATATTGGGGCAAATGGAACAAGATCTGTAAGAGGGGAGGGAGAGACCATGGAGCAAATCCCAAGTGGATGTGAAGGAATAGAGGGATTGGCCTCAAGTGAAAAGGCTGATACTCAGTCATTGAGGATCAATGAGGATCTTTCAGAACAATCTCCAGGGGCAGTTGGAGACAGAGGTTCTTCCCCAAAACGAAGACATTGTCCAGCCTCAGGGATAGATGGAGAGGTCAGGGGGAAAGAAAAGTAAGGCGGCAGAAATAGGCCAGGGAAGAATATGAAACAGAGTTCATCCCCTGTGCCTCCCAACTTTGTGACCATAAGTTCCAGATAAATTGATCTAAATGGCCATCTTTCATCTCGAGGTTCTGGTGATGTTAACAGAGCAGCTTATTTGGGTATAGGGGTGGTGTGGGGGAGAAAGATATCAGTTTGGGTTTTAGAACAAGATAAGAAGAATGCCTGATAATGTGCTCTCATCCTTAATATTTCCTGGAGGAGGAAAAGAAATGAAAGAACATGTTGCTTAGTGTGTGAAGGATTCAACCAGTTGGGCCACAGGGCAAGGAACCCAGTGTGTTCTTTCAGAAAGGAGCTGTGCAGAAAAAAGAAAGCTTGAATTGAAATTGTAAAGCCCTGGAGCAAAGGATGAAGGGGAGGTATCATGGAGAAAAGTTACAATGCTTTTCATCTGGTGACTTTAAGGAGCTGGAACAGTTTAATATGGTTTTTTCCAGGTCAAAAATTGAGTGATTTGGGGATGGAATGGAATTATTCAAGGATAACCTTAGGAAATATCCCCAGTTCATGTTAATTCAGAACTAAGTAATTAACACTTAAGTTCTTGATCCTAGTCACTCCTTATTTACATTACCTTAGGTGAAGGAGCTAGTTCCATTATTTTACATGAATTTGAGGTATGTTCTAGCACTCACCTGCCTGATTTGCTTAAGATGCATTTGTTCATAACTTGGTATGAATGGTGAGTTTTGCCAAGTAGTAATTTGTCCCATATATCATTTCCAAAAATTTAAAACTGTTCACCTGATTTATTACCAGGTGCTTAGTAAGTATAATGAGAATGACTTATCTCATCCACCTTCCCCATGACTTTCTGGTGGGAAGAGTCTTCTGTGAAATGTACATTCAAGAAGTGTTTATTGGTTAGAATGAAGGGGGCATGAATAGGGGAAAATCAGTTTAGAGGTCCTACTTTTTTTTTTTTTTTTTAACTCTTACCTTCTGTCTTAGAATCAATACTGTGTATTGGTTCCAAGGCAGAAGAGTGAGTGATAAGGGCTAGCCAATGGGGATTAAGTGACCTGCTCAAGGTCACACAACTAGGAAGTCTTTGAGGCCATATTTGAGCCCAGGACTTCCATTCTCTAGGCCTAGCTCTCAACCCTAATTTCCACAGGAGCCATCTAGCTGCCTCTGAGGCCCTCCTTTCTAATCCAGTATTCACAGAAACTGAGCTAAAAAAGGGTTTCAGAGGTGTTATCCCAAAAAGAATACTTGTCCACAACCTACCTTATCCAGTATTTTCTTACTTCCTGCTGAGGCAGGCAGATCATTTCACAAACTAATGAGCTTGTCAGGAAATTTTTATGTCAGGCATAAATCTGGCTCTGTATCTTCTATTGTTTTTAGTTTTGTCCAGTCCTTCCACATGACACCCTTCAAAGGTACTTTGGGACAGGGGCAACTAAGTGGCACAATGGTTAGAGCACCAGGCCTGGACCCAGGAGGACCTAACTCCGTGACTTTGGGCAAGTCACTTAATCTCCTTTGCCCTTCTGTCTTAAGAGTTGCTACTATAGCAAGAAAGTAAAGGTTTAAAAAAAAAATCTTCCTAGCTCTTTCAGCCAATCCTCATAGCATGATCTTAAAATGTCCATAAATTCACACAATACACCATATGGTGTTGGGTACTCTACCTCTCAATACAGCTCAATACAGAAAGTATTAGATTTTTTGTTTGTCATATCCCACTGTTGAAACACTAAAGCACATAGATCTTTTTTCAGAACAATTGCTTTCTAGCTAAATCTTCCCTATCTTGCACTTGAGGATTTGATATTTTTAACCCAAGGATGAAGCTTTAATATTTATCTCTACTAAATTTCATCTTATTAGATTAGGAATTCTTCACCTTTTTTGCACTGTGGAACCTTTGGGCATTCTAGTAAAATCTGTGTATGGACTCCTTCTCAGTATGTTTTTAAATGTTTAAAATAAATTATATAAGATTAAAAAGGAAACCAATTAAAATACATTTATCAAAATAGATGTTTAAAAGTTCACAAAATCCAATAAGGAGTTAAGAACTATTTTAGATTTAACCCAATATTCTAGCTTAAGATTTTTTTGGATGCTGAAACTAGAAACTCTTTACTTTGTGTAAATTTAATAAGCATGCCTTTATCCAAATCATTGATAAAACTATTAAACAGCACAGGGCCAACCACAGCTTTCTGGAACATTTGAATTAGACCTTCTTCCAAGATAACAATGGTTACTTAATTAATGGTTACTCTTTGGGTCTAGTTATTCAACTAGTCCAGAATCCACTCAACTGTAAATTGTCATCTAGCCCATATTTTCCACAAGAATGGCATGAGATACATTTCCAAATTTCTTGCTAAAATCAG
The DNA here is from genome assembly GCF_016433145.1 of Gracilinanus agilis. Taxonomy (NCBI): domain Eukaryota; kingdom Metazoa; phylum Chordata; class Mammalia; order Didelphimorphia; family Didelphidae; genus Gracilinanus; species Gracilinanus agilis. The sequence goes on along the minus strand of NC_058130.1, from coordinate 132,821,758 downwards.
GTAAATTTTATGCATGCTAATACCCCCCTTAACTTTATCAGTCTAGTTTACTCTTTTAGAAAAGGAAATATTTAGTCTGGCATTACTTTGTTCTTAATGATACCATATGGATGCCTTGTAAATCCCTGCTTTCTATGTTCTAGATTTTGCCAGGAATTGAATGCAATTTCACTGGCTTACACGTGCAAATTTCTACTCTCTTTTCTTTGCTGAGTATCTGGACATCTTGCCTGTCTCCAAAATTGTAGCACTTTGTACCAATCAAGTTGTATTTGTGGTCCTCACTTTCCTCACCTATATGTGTGGGTGGAATAGGGGTGGACTTAGATGACCTTTAAAGGCCCTTCCATCTTGAAGCCGATTGAACTAAAATGTCTAATTGCAAATTAATATTGTTTAGAAAAATCTGAATGGGAATTGTCACTGAACTGGCAATTTGCCTTAGGCTCCTAAATGTGTCCAGTTCCTTTATCTTTGGATGTGACTGTTGCCTTCATATGTAACTTATCTGGAGGAGAAGGCTCATTTGTATATATTTTGTTGCCTTTCTTGCTGTGATCACTCTCCCTTCTAGTTTTCTAGAACACTTAAAAATATAAATATGGATTGAAGTTGAAAAACTTTGTTAACCTTAAAAATGAGTTATTACCCCTCTCTCTTAAACCCTTGGAAGATGCTAAGACATGTATACCACTTAATGAATTGGTGACACTATCATTCCTTCACTCTGCCTGACCCTATATCAGAACATAAAGATGGGCCTTAAAGACTTTAGAAAGTTAAAATGTAAAGGGACTGTCAAAGGTCATGTCCAGTGTTCCCTCTGACCCATTTATATTTAAGAAACCACTAGGTCAACATACTTGTGGTGCCTGCTTCATCCCCTCTCCACATTGCTTTCATTTCCCGGCTATGTGAGAGCTTAGTCTTCTGAATTTACTGAGAAAAGATGGGGAAGACAAACTAATGAAGCATAAGAAACTCACTTATTTCCTTTTAAGTGGGAGCCTGAACTATACAGGAGCAAGAAGCCTTCACCAAGAGCTTTCTCTTGACTTCCAGAACCTTGAGGACATTACTGGTGGGTCTTGTTCCATCATTTGGGAAAATTATACTGCCAAACAAATATGTAGAAAACTGCCCTTATAAAAGATCTAACCACCTATTTAACCAGTAACTTCAAGAGACAACCTCATCACTCCTTTTTTCATTGGAGCTGTTAATAAAGGAAAAAAAAAACTTTTAAAAAATAGTTTTAGCTTCTTGAATTTATCCAAGACATCTACTAATGTAGTTGTTCGTGAGGATAAGCGAGACGAAGAGTCAGAAAGCAAAATCCTAAAGCATTCTATGGGTGAACAAACGTGAGCTAACTGCATAGGAAATGTCAGTACTACCCCCCGGATCCTTTTGCCCTTAATCCGAGTCCTATATGAGTTCCGGTAAGGCGGAGGGATCAGGGATTGCTCGGCTGTACTGTGACGTTTCACATGCGGCTGTGGCTCTACTAGATAGGAAAATTGCACATGCGTAGTGGCTGCTCATAGCTTGTCTCCTTTCTTGCCCCTCCCTCGGTACTTCACACGCTCATTGTCAAGCGACGGCTGCGGCGGGCGGGCGGTCACGGGGCGCTAGGGACTCCCATACCTTACGCGCGTGCGCCCTTCGCTTCCTTCATCTTCTTCCCTCTTCCATTTCCTATTCCGAGTCTTCCCAGTGTCCTAGGAGCGCGAGATTCACCTTTCTTTGCTATCCTTTCTTAGCCTAGGGCTAACCGCCTGGGTTTGAGTACGCGTCTCTTCTCCCTCGCTCCCAGGGGTTTTCACACGCGCGCGCGCACTCTGTCCCAACCCCCCTCCCTTTCGAACTCTTCCTTTCGCGCACGCGCGCCGGCTCGCGCCCTCTCTCTCGCTTTCCTCAAGCCCGCGAGATCCCCCCTTCCGCCTCGCGGCGCCTTCTCGCGCCGCCGCCTCCTTGTATCCCTCACACATCGGCCCCCCCACCCGCTAACGGCGGCGCCCCTTCTCCCCAACCCCCTTCACTCCCCGCGCGCTCGGGCGGGCCCGGCCTC
>NC_058130.1:132729213-132818762 GCF_016433145.1 Gracilinanus agilis | reverse complement strand
CAAAAATTGAGTGATTTGGGGATGGAATGGAATTATTCAAGGATAACCTTAGGAAATATCCCCAGTTCATGTTAATTCAGAACTAAGTAATTAACACTTAAGTTCTTGATCCTAGTCACTCCTTATTTACATTACCTTAGGTGAAGGAGCTAGTTCCATTATTTTACATGAATTTGAGGTATGTTCTAGCACTCACCTGCCTGATTTGCTTAAGATGCATTTGTTCATAACTTGGTATGAATGGTGAGTTTTGCCAAGTAGTAATTTGTCCCATATATCATTTCCAAAAATTTAAAACTGTTCACCTGATTTATTACCAGGTGCTTAGTAAGTATAATGAGAATGACTTATCTCATCCACCTTCCCCATGACTTTCTGGTGGGAAGAGTCTTCTGTGAAATGTACATTCAAGAAGTGTTTATTGGTTAGAATGAAGGGGGCATGAATAGGGGAAAATCAGTTTAGAGGTCCTACTTTTTTTTTTTTTTTAACTCTTACCTTCTGTCTTAGAATCAATACTGTGTATTGGTTCCAAGGCAGAAGAGTGAGTGATAAGGGCTAGCCAATGGGGATTAAGTGACCTGCTCAAGGTCACACAACTAGGAAGTCTTTGAGGCCATATTTGAGCCCAGGACTTCCATTCTCTAGGCCTAGCTCTCAACCCTAATTTCCACAGGAGCCATCTAGCTGCCTCTGAGGCCCTCCTTTCTAATCCAGTATTCACAGAAACTGAGCTAAAAAAGGGTTTCAGAGGTGTTATCCCAAAAAGAATACTTGTCCACAACCTACCTTATCCAGTATTTTCTTACTTCCTGCTGAGGCAGGCAGATCATTTCACAAACTAATGAGCTTGTCAGGAAATTTTTATGTCAGGCATAAATCTGGCTCTGTATCTTCTATTGTTTTTAGTTTTGTCCAGTCCTTCCACATGACACCCTTCAAAGGTACTTTGGGACAGGGGCAACTAAGTGGCACAATGGTTAGAGCACCAGGCCTGGACCCAGGAGGACCTAACTCCGTGACTTTGGGCAAGTCACTTAATCTCCTTTGCCCTTCTGTCTTAAGAGTTGCTACTATAGCAAGAAAGTAAAGGTTTAAAAAAAAAATCTTCCTAGCTCTTTCAGCCAATCCTCATAGCATGATCTTAAAATGTCCATAAATTCACACAATACACCATATGGTGTTGGGTACTCTACCTCTCAATACAGCTCAATACAGAAAGTATTAGATTTTTTGTTTGTCATATCCCACTGTTGAAACACTAAAGCACATAGATCTTTTTTCAGAACAATTGCTTTCTAGCTAAATCTTCCCTATCTTGCACTTGAGGATTTGATATTTTTAACCCAAGGATGAAGCTTTAATATTTATCTCTACTAAATTTCATCTTATTAGATTAGGAATTCTTCACCTTTTTTGCACTGTGGAACCTTTGGGCATTCTAGTAAAATCTGTGTATGGACTCCTTCTCAGTATGTTTTTAAATGTATAAAATAAATTATATAAGATTAAAAAGGAAACCAATTAAAATACATTTATCAAAATAGATGTTTAAAAGTTCACAAAATCCAATAAGGAGTTAAGAACTATTTTAGATTTAACCCAATATTCTAGCTTAAGATTTTTTTGGATGCTGAAACTAGAAACTCTTTACTTTGTGTAAATTTAATAAGCATGCCTTTATCCAAATCATTGATAAAACTATTAAACAGCACAGGGCCAACCACAGCTTTCTGGAACATTTGAATTAGACCTTCTTCCAAGATAACAATGGTTACTTAATTAATGGTTACTCTTTGGGTCTAGTTATTCAACTAGTCCAGAATCCACTCAACTGTAAATTGTCATCTAGCCCATATTTTCCACAAGAATGGCATGAGATACATTTCCAAATTTCTTGCTAAAATCAGGTAAATTTTATGCATGCTAATACCCCCCTTAACTTTATCAGTCTAGTTTACTCTTTTAGAAAAGGAAATATTTAGTCTGGCATTACTTTGTTCTTAATGATACCATATGGATGCCTTGTAAATCCCTGCTTTCTATGTTCTAGATTTTGCCAGGAATTGAATGCAATTTCACTGGCTTACACGTGCAAATTTCTACTCTCTTTTCTTTGCTGAGTATCTGGACATCTTGCCTGTCTCCAAAATTGTAGCACTTTGTACCAATCAAGTTGTATTTGTGGTCCTCACTTTCCTCACCTATATGTGTGGGTGGAATAGGGGTGGACTTAGATGACCTTTAAAGGCCCTTCCATCTTGAAGCCGATTGAACTAAAATGTCTAATTGCAAATTAATATTGTTTAGAAAAATCTGAATGGGAATTGTCACTGAACTGGCAATTTGCCTTAGGCTCCTAAATGTGTCCAGTTCCTTTATCTTTGGATGTGACTGTTGCCTTCATATGTAACTTATCTGGAGGAGAAGGCTCATTTGTATATATTTTGTTGCCTTTCTTGCTGTGATCACTCTCCCTTCTAGTTTTCTAGAACACTTAAAAATATAAATATGGATTGAAGTTGAAAAACTTTGTTAACCTTAAAAATGAGTTATTACCCCTCTCTCTTAAACCCTTGGAAGATGCTAAGACATGTATACCACTTAATGAATTGGTGACACTACCATTCCTTCACTCTGCCTGACCCTATATCAGAACATAAAGATGGGCCTTAAAGACTTTAGAAAGTTAAAATGTAAAGGGACTGTCAAAGGTCATGTCCAGTGTTCCCTCTGACCCATTTATATTTAAGAAACCACTAGGTCAACATACTTGTGGTGCCTGCTTCATCCCCTCTCCACATTGCTTTCATTTCCCGGCTATGTGAGAGCTTAGTCTTCTGAATTTACTGAGAAAAGATGGGGAAGACAAACTAATGAAGCATAAGAAACTCACTTATTTCCTTTTAAGTGGGAGCCTGAACTATACAGGAGCAAGAAGCCTTCACCAAGAGCTTTCTCTTGACTTCCAGAACCTTGAGGACATTACTGGTGGGTCTTGTTCCATCATTTGGGAAAATTATACTGCCAAACAAATATGTAGAAAACTGCCCTTATAAAAGATCTAACCACCTATTTAACCAGTAACTTCAAGAGACAACCTCATCACTCCTTTTTTCATTGGAGCTGTTAATAAAGGAAAAAAAAAACTTTTAAAAAATAGTTTTAGCTTCTTGAATTTATCCAAGACATCTACTAATGTAGTTGTTCGTGAGGATAAGCGAGACGAAGAGTCAGAAAGCAAAATCCTAAAGCATTCTATGGGTGAACAAACGTGAGCTAACTGCATAGGAAATGTCAGTACTACCCCCCGGATCCTTTTGCCCTTAATCCGAGTCCTATATGAGTTCCGGTAAGGCGGAGGGATCAGGGATTGCTCGGCTGTACTGTGACGTTTCACATGCGGCTGTGGCTCTACTAGATAGGAAAATTGCACATGCGTAGTGGCTGCTCATAGCTTGTCTCCTTTCTTGCCCCTCCCTCGGTACTTCACACGCTCATTGTCAAGCGACGGCTGCGGCGGGCGGGCGGTCACGGGGCGCTAGGGACTCCCATACCTTACGCGCGTGCGCCCTTCGCTTCCTTCATCTTCTTCCCTCTTCCATTTCCTATTCCGAGTCTTCCCAGTGTCCTAGGAGCGCGAGATTCACCTTTCTTTGCTATCCTTTCTTAGCCTAGGGCTAACCGCCTGGGTTTGAGTACGCGTCTCTTCTCCCTCGCTCCCAGGGGTTTTCACACGCGCGCGCGCACTCTGTCCCAACCCCCCTCCCTTTCGAACTCTTCCTTTCGCGCACGCGCGCCGGCTCGCGCCCTCTCTCTCGCTTTCCTCAAGCCCGCGAGATCCCCCCTTCCGCCTCGCGGCGCCTTCTCGCGCCGCCGCCTCCTTGTATCCCTCACACATCGGCCCCCCCACCCGCTAACGGCGGCGCCCCTTCTCCCCAACCCCCTTCACTCCCCGCGCGCTCGGGCGGGCCCGGCCTCAGCCCAGTCCTACCCCCCCCAACTCCCCTTCCGGACGCCGCCACCATGTTGAAGCCGCAGCCGCCTCAGCCATCTCAGCCCCAGCAGACACCCATCCAGCAACCGGCACCAGCACGCCGGCCTCCCGGGGGGACCAGCCCCCCCAACGGAAGCCTCGGGGGGACTCCAGCCTCTGCCTCGGCTCCGGGGCCGCCCACTGCTGCTTCCCCGGGCCTAGGGCCTCCTCCTGCTGGAGGCAGTGGGATCCGCCGGGGAGGTGAGGGGGTTCTGCCGCCACAGCCGCCAACACATCAGCATCAGGAGCGGCCCGGGGGCGCTGCTACTGGCAGTACCAGGTGAAGAGGGGCTGGACATGGTGGGATGACGGGATGTGGGACGGCCGAGGGCCCCTTGCATGTTGGTAAACGTCTATCTACCAACAAGGGGCGGGAAGGAAAGCCCGCGGAGTCCCTTGACTGGGCCACTTTCAGAGGGAGACAGTGTCCAAGGTTGGGCGGTGGGCTGCAGTTGTGTCGGGGGGGAGCAACAGTAAGGGTCCCTGGTCCAACTTTTAGGAGGGGTTCAGCGGGAGCTCTTGGGCTCAGCCAATGGGCATGAAAGAGGAAGCGGCGTGTGCCCCTGCGGTCTGGCCAATAGAGGAGATGGGGTCCCTGAGTTGAGCCAATGCAGGGTGGGGGATTCATCATTTGATCCCATTTGGGGAAGAGGGGTTCCTAAATCAGGTTAAATGGTGGGGCATGAGGGGGAAAGGGAAGGTTGTGGTGCTTTTGGAGAAAAGCAGGTTGCTCAGGGGAAGGAAGCCTAGCCCTAGCGAGATAATTAGGTGGGAATTCTTTGCCTTCTCTAGACGGGAAGGGTTAGACTGGGCAGGATGGAATGCCCCCCACCCCCGGCCTAAGAGGATACAGTGCCAGACTCTGTAGAGGCGAGAGTGTGAATGTATTTGTGTGTGAGAGAGAGAGATGTAGGGGTTCATCAATGGGGGCTGGGGGATAGGGAAGGGAGGTAAAGGTGAGTAGGGTCCCCAGCTCAATTGATGTGAAGGGTCTCGCGGTCCCAAAGCTCAGCCAATGGGTGGGAAGAGGCGGGAAGGGGGTCCCTAGCTATAGCCAATGGGGGGGGCGTGGAGTCCGCAGTTGGGCCAATGGGTAGAGAAGAAGTAGGCTGCGCCTCCGCCTCCCCCCCCCCCCCGGGAACTGCAGACCCTGTATAACCCCCTGTGCGCGCGCGCGCACCCCAGTACGTGCGCGTGAAGAATGTGCCGTCTTATGACTGAGTGTTAGTACGGCGCTCCCGGCAGCTCTGAGAATAACTGTAACCGCCGGGTCTAGTCCCATATTCATCTGGCTGTTTCTAAGGGCTGGGCGGGGGTGGGAGCTCGGTGGACCACACATCTCTTGTGGAGTTTATTGAGATTGTACGCAGGCGCTCTGGGGGCAGGAAGGCGAACGAGCGTGAAGGAAGCCTGAGGGCTTTAGTGCGCAAGCGCTGAATGGGTGAGGCCTCCCTGTGGATAGTGTCTGCGTCTGCGCGGTCCCCTCACCCCGCCAAACGGCCCCCCCTCCCCCCAACGGCCAGTTACATCAGCCTGTGAGGACCCTGGTATCAACGGCGGTTAGTTCTCCCCAGAATGGGTAATGGGGCTTTTCAAAGGGGTGGAGGTAATTGTCTTCATTGGATAACTTAGGGGGCTTGCTAAAGGTGCCTTTGGTCTCTCTGGGGTAAGGGGTTTATACCGACCAGCTTTGGATAGGCTCCATGTGCTTGGTTTGTTTGACCATTGGTTCCTTGTTCTTGTTGGTGTTTTAAGCCCTTATCCCCTATCCCTTGACTTTTAGGAGAACTGTAGGAAGATTGGCTGTTAATCGCTCATTCTATAGAATAGTTTGGACAGGGAATAGGCTTTGAGGTAGAAATAATATATCTTACTCTCCTAGTTCTGTGTCTTTTTAAGATGAGGACAAACCTGAAGTCTTCATTGATTTGTAGGTTTTCGTTCCCCTGGGCCCTGAGAAGGCACCAGGACATATCTCATCTTGCCTTTCTTTGTTACTTTCCTCCTATAAAGGAGACCTTTCTTCTTTGGTTTATATTGGGTTAAACATTCCTGACCTTTTGTAAGTAGGACTGTAGAAGAGAGTTGGACAGATTTAAATAACTGTCTTTACTGTTTTCTCTTATAGGGGACAGAGTACAGGAAAGGGGCCTCCACCATCACCTGTGAGTGCCTTTCCAATGGTTAAATTCAGGAATGTAAAAGGGTGAGGTGGGAACAGATGGAATGGTAAAGAAAATGGGTTGGTAAGAAAGTTCCTTGGATAAGGGAATTGTAAGGAAAGGTTAGGGGTAGGAATAGGATACCTGATATTTGTTTCCCCTTTACTCATATTGTCACTTCCATGTTGTTTTCAGGTATTTGAGGGTGTCTATAATAATTCTAGGATGCTTCACTTCCTTACTGCTGTTGTGGTATGTATCTCTCTTCTAAGGTGATTAGATGGGAACTGAGATAAGTGTGAAGTTTTTATAATTGTTGATGTTTCTACCAGGGCTCCACTTGTGATGTAAAGGTGAAAAATGGTACCACATATGAAGGTATTTTCAAGACTCTAAGTTCAAAGGTAAGCATTCATTAGCTGAAAAGAAGTTGGAATGGGAAGGTATATGAGAAAAGCAATGCAGTTAGTCTTAGAGATAGTCTTAAAAATGCTGCCATTCTACATAATGCTTCCCAGTCTAGCATTACTTGTTATAATTGTTTTATATTTCTTTGTAATACACAGTATTACTTTGAAAAAAATGTCGGTGATGAGCAGATATGCCTTTCCATATTGAAAATAACCCTAACGTGATTCCTTTTAGTATTAAAATTATGTAAAGCATATAGTTGGTGTTAGGAAGAGAATGAGAGGTAGGAAATAGGAAATATTTGGGAAGGAGATAGGAAGACGGGAGGGTATACCACAGCAAGTTTCCTACTTCTCTGAAGAAATCTCAGGCTTGATTTACCTTCTCTAGTACTAACCTGGGGCCTTGGGGGTGGTTTTACAGTTTGAGCTAGCAGTGGATGCAGTTCATAGGAAGGCTCCTGAGCCAGCCAGTGGTCCCCGTCGAGAGGACATCGTGGATACCATGGTGTTTAAGCCAAGTGATGTGATGATGGTCCACTTCCGAAATGTTGACTTCAATTATGCCACTAAGGGTAATGTGTTGGGGAACTTCTTTATGTGTTGGGAGGAGAGGGAAACGTTTCCTGACTTCTGTTTCCTGCTGCCCAAATAGGCAGCATGAGGGAATAATTTTCTTTTGGGTTTGTTTTTTTTTCTTACGTTGAACAGCAGAGATAGCAGTACTACATATTCTATTACTGAACTTTATCTCCAACTTCTCTTTGAGCCTGTTCAAGAAGAATGGGGTTGTGTTAGATTTTGGCTTTCTTAGACCTGGCATCTTCATTTTTCCCTTTTTTTTGAGCTTTCAAGAGGTCGAAGGAAGTCTTTGGGGTCTCTTGTAATTCTTTATCTCAAACTCCCACAGACAAGTTCACAGACTCTGCCATTGCCATGAACTCAAAGGTAAATGGTGAACACAAGGAGAAGGTGCTACAGCGATGGGAGGGAGGTGATGGCAACAGTGATGACTATGACCTTGAATCTGATATGGTACAGTATATCTTTTTAGAACTGGTAGAGTCTGAGGGACAGGGATCCAAATGGCAGGGTTGTGGGTTGGTGGGCATATTGTTTCAGTTTAGGCTTAAAATCAATTTAAGACGATGCTAATGAAGGTATTATGGACAATTGCTGCTTCTTTCTCAAAGCTTGTGGATTTATTTCCTCCCCTTCTTTCATTCAACTTAATATCTGTCTTTTCTCTCTTGTTCACTTTGCAGTCTAATGGATGGGACCCTAATGAAATGTTCAAGTTCAATGAGGAAAACTATGGAGTTAAAACAACTTATGACAGTAGCCTCTCTTCTTATACGTGAGTTTCTGAACACCGTCTAGAGGTAGAAATGGGAGGTTGGGCAGTTAATGAGGTGGCCAAACACTGGCTAAAGGGGTAGCTAAACACCACTTTTGATACTGACAAAAATATTTCTTTTTCTTTCTTGCTGTTTCTTTATATCTTTCTCTTGGTCTTCCATTTTGGTTGTGATGGGCTGTGGGTGGGGAATCTTTAGAGTCCCCTTGGAGAAGGACAACTCGGAGGAATTTCGTCAGCGGGAGCTCCGTGCAGCCCAACTGGCCAGAGAAATAGAGTCCAGTCCCCAGTACCGCTTACGTATTGCTATGGAGAATGATGATGGACGGACAGAGGAAGAGAAGCATAGCTCGGTGCAGCGACAGGGCTCAGGCCGTGACAGTCCCAGTTTAGTGTCCAGGTCAGGACATTATTAAGGGTTCCTAAGGTTGGGGAAAGAGGTGGGAGAGTGAAACTGACTTAGAAAATAGATGTTCTTATTGGTTATATAGTGAGGTTAAATACATAATACTGCAGCAACAAGCATATTAGGTAGTATCAGAAATGAAATTAGAAAAAGGATTTAGATAGGAAAGCTTTGGTAAGTGATAGAGAAACAAAACTCTTCCAATATATATGTATATGGTACATTTTTAAAACTTCATTTGCTCTCTTTTCTTAGGGATGGAAAATATATTCCTTTGCCTCAGAGGATGCGGGAGGGAGGCCCTAGAGGAGGAGTTCGATGCAGTGGCTCCAGGGGTGGTCGACCTGGCATTGGTTCCTTGCCCCCTCGGGGTGGCCCCCACCACCCTGACAGCAGTGGCCCCAGTCCTGGTCCTGAACCCCGTGGCATCAATGGAGGTGATTTAGGAGTGTGTAGGGAAGGAAAAGGGGAATTGAGAAAATGGGACTAGAATGGGGCCAAAAGAGTAATATTAGTGCTATTCCTTGGTAACTATTTGCCCTTCTTGCTAGATCATTTTTCTTACCTTTAGGTCCTTCCCGCATGTCCCCCAAAGCCCAGAGGCCCCTTAGAGGTGCAAAGACTATGTCTTCCCCTAGCAGCCGCCCCCCTGGAGAAACTTCCGCACCGCCTCCTACAGGTAAGACTCTTGAAATATACATTTAAGTAAAATTTTAGCATTATAAAAAGATAAAGAGAAATAAATTATGAAGTGTTCTGGATGGGATTAAAGAGAAATGTATTGGAAGAATGCCAGTAAAGTAAAGGGAAGGGAGGATAGGATAATTAGGAATTCTGTTGGGGGGGATGGGAGAGAGGTGTGTATTATGAGGCTTTGTGATTATCTGTTGAATAAGTGAAAATGGAATGTGACTTGCCCATAGATAATTGAGTGACTAAATTCATTGTTTGACTTGTTTAATACAAAAATATTTTCTCCCTATTTCTTGTAGTTGGTCGAATGTACCCACCTCGTTCCCCTAAGTCAGCTGCTCCTGCCCCAGCCTCAGCTTCCTGTCCTGAGCCACCTATGGGCTCTGCAGTTCCCACCTCTACAGCTTCCATTCCTCCAGTTTCATCCTCTATGGAACCTGGAGCTGGCCCCATTTCCCCAACTTCCCCAAAGGTTACAGCTTCTAATGATGGTAAGGGAAAGACTGGAGTCTTGAGTGAAGGGAAAAGGGCAGTACTTGATTGGTCTGTGGTTGGATCTTATAAAGTATGTCTTTTCTGTTTTTGTTTCTGTTTTCACTAAGGGAAAGAATTACCCCAAAAGGAACCTGGGAGAACTCTGGAGCCACCAGAACTTGCCCGAATAGCTGGGAAAGGTGAAGATTAGTTTGACTCCTCATTTTTGAACTTTAGTTGTTTTTTTCCTAGTCCTTGAATGTTAGGTGTCCTTTTTTTCCCCTCCATTATATTTCAAGAGGCATAATGAACATGGGATATGAGAGCTATCAAAGAATGATTCCAATATATGAAAATTTCTCATTGAGTTCCCTTAACATTCCTTCTATTTCTGCTCCTATTTAGCCATTTTAAGAAGGGGAGATAATTTCCTATGATTTCTTTTCCATTTTTCACCTATAGCCCCTGGCCTTCAGAATGAACAAAAACGTTACCAGTTGGAAGAACTGAAGAAGTTTGGGGCTCAGTTTAAGGTGAGGATTGAGAGAATGAAGGGAATGGGTTATGCAATAAGGACAAGGCAAATGGATTTTGAAGGGCTGGAACTAAAAATGTGGACTATGGAAAGACATAAATAGGATATAGAAAAAAATTTGAGAGGACAAGGTAGAGATTTTGAAGAGAATTTTAGAGACAGGAACTAGGTTGGAGCAATGTAAACAAAATCCCTTAATATTTGTTTTTTTACCTACAGCTCCAGTCCAGCAGTTCTCCTGAGGCCAGTCTGGACCCTTTCTCCTCTCGGGGCCCCAAGGAGGGTGGAGTGGAAGCCAAAGGAAAGGAAAAGGAGGTGGAAAGCCTGCTGGCTTCAGAGCCCTTGGTGTCCTCTGGCTCCTCCAAAACAGAATCTCTACCTGATAAGGAGGAAAAGCTGTCCCTCCCTACAACAGGAGGGGCTGAGGGGCCAGAACAATCCCAAACACCTCGGCAGAACCAAATGGGCAGTCCTCCTGGGGTCCTAAGCAAGGGGGATGACAAGGAAGAGGGACCTGTCACTGAGTAAGTTGGGGTGGTGACCTTGGAGTCCTTGGGAGAGGGGAGAGGACAGAACTCAGGGAAAAATATAAACAGAATGAGAGTATTAAACCAATAAAAAGCTTACTATTAATCTCATTTCTCTCATAGTCAAGTGAAGAAGTCTACATTGAACCCCAATGCCAAGGAGTTCAACCCTTCAAAGCCTCTGTTGTCTGTGGTAAGATGGGGGCAGAAAAAGAAGTGAGCTGAAAGGACAGGGATAAAAATTCCCCAGTAGGCAAGAGCCGGGACAGTTCGTAAAGATTATTCCTTACCTAGAAGTAGGTAGTGTTGAAAATGAATAAAGTGGGAATATCATAGCAGAATGTTTCAAAAATACTTGGATGCATATCAGGTAGGGTTGGATAGTTGAGACTAAAGGCAGGGGCAGAGAGTAAAGTACTTTGTAGAACTGAAAGACTTAACTAGCCTCACACTGCTTGGATCACAGCAAATATTTGCTTGCTCTGCCCTTAAAGTTGTTAGGGAAGTGGCACTATTTTCCCTTAACTCCTTTCCCTTTTTGTTATAGAACAAGTCAACCAGCACCCCAACTTCCCCAGGTCCCCGGACTCATTCAACTCCTTCAATCCCAGTGCTGACAGCAGGCCAGAGTGGGATGTATAGCCCCCAGTACATCTCCTATATACCTCAGATTCATATGGGGCCAGCCGTGCAGGTGAGAAGTGAAAAAAAAGTGTTTGGGGAGGAGAGCAAAGATGATCTGTGACCCTCAGGATTTGTCACTGCTGCCTGAGAGGAAAGGTCCTGAACAGTTTTAAATTGGATGATTTAAGAAGAGATCATAGACCTGATCCTTTTGATTTCTCTAGGCTCCTCAGATGTACCCATACCCTGTATCTAACTCTGTGCCTGGTCAGCAGGGCAAGTACCGGGGAGCTAAAGGTAAGAGTTGGTGAAAGAGTTCTGAACCATGCAGCAGCATGAGTTATTCTCATGGGATTGGGGGATATTGGGTCATTAGTAGATAATTGGTGGCAACTTAGAAATATTCTGTCTAACCTTCGACTTCCTTTTCCCTATTAAGACCTAGCTTTAGTTGTCTCCCTTTTCATCTACAGGTTCCTTGCCCCCTCAACGCTCAGACCAGCACCAACCAGCCTCAGCACCCCCTATTATGCAGGCCGCAGCAGCTGCAGGGCCCCCTTTGGTGGCAGCTACACCATACTCTTCCTATATCTCCTATAATCCCCAGCAATTCCCAGGCCAGCCTACCATGATGCAGCCCATGGCCCACTATCCCTCACAGGTAATTGAGGATGAAACCAATCTTTCCATTCTTTTCTTGACACTCTAGGATTTGGGAGTGGATAAGATCTTATGCAAAACTGGCACTTGGAGGGTTACAGAAAGCATTGAGAAGGAAACAAATACCTTCCCTTAGACTCCCTTCTTTTCCTATTCTCTAGCCTGTCTTTGCCCCAATGCTTCAGAGTAACCCGAGGATGCTGACGTCAGGCAGCCACCCCCAGGCCATCGTCTCATCATCTACTCCTCAGTACCCTCCAGCAGAGCAGCCCACTCCCCAAGCCCTATATGGTAAGTACTTTCTTCAGATTCTTTGTCCTGGATTAAGCTCCCTGCCCTTTCATGCATTCTTTCTGCTGATTTTCTCTCCCTCTTTCCTGCTGCAGCCACCGTTCACCAGTCCTATCCACACCATGCCACGCAGCTCCATGCCCACCAGCCGCAGCCAGCCACCACCCCTACTGGGAGCCAGCCGCAGTCCCAGCATGCGGCCCCCAGCCCTGTCCAGGTGCCTGACATTCAAGAGAAATAAAAGAGTTGAGACAAAATACTTGGGTTAAAAAAATTATGTGGGTAGGACTGGGAAGAAAAGGGGATGGCCAATAGATCTGCCATCCAGATGGGATTAGAGTTTGAGGTGGCACAAAGTAGAGTTAGGTATGGAAGTAGTTGACTTCTTCCCTGGCTTTGGAACTCATCCTTTTTTCTTCTTTTAACAGCATCAGGCAGGGCAGCCACCACACTTAGGTAGTGGGCAGCCACAACAGAATTTATACCATCCAGGTGCCTTAACAGGCACACCACCGTCTCTGCCACCGGGACCCTCTGCCCAGTCCCCTCAGAGCAGCTTCCCTCAGCCAGCTGCAGTCTATGCCATCCATGCCCACCAGCAGCTGCCACACGGCTTTACCAATATGGCCCATGTTACCCAGGTAACTTCCAAAATAACACTTTCTAAACTCTTTTATATTTACCTGTAGGGCTTTATTATTATGGCCAGCAGGATAGTCTTCCCAGCCATGGTGAATGTCCCACTAACTCCCCTATTGTGACTTTTAATGTGACCCACATTATTTAGGCCATGATAGTCATTCCCAAATCATAAGTATCTTTTTTAAATCTTTATTTTCTGAATAGTTTCCTTAAATAGTGTGTTCCCATTTCACCTGTTTTGGAATGAAAAGCCCCATACAAATCTTTTTCCTCTGATAATTTGTAGTAACTATCTGAAAATAGGACTTTCTCTTTGTTAAGTCTTCACATTTGCTTATTTTCTGAAGGCCCATGTCCAGACTGGAATCACGGCAGCCCCACCCCCCCATCCTGGGGCTCCCCACCCACCCCAGGTGATGCTGCTGCATCCACCCCAGAGCCACGGGGGTCCACCTCAAGGGGGTGTACCCCAGAGTGGCGTGCCTGCTCTTTCTGCTTCCACACCTTCACCCTACACCTACATCGGACACCACCAAGGTGAGCAGACAGGCCATGGTTATCTGCCTTTCCAGGAAGGGAGGGAAAAGTATCCAAGAGGGGAGGTAGTAGATCAAAGGATTCATGAAATCCAATTGAGTGAGGGAATTTGGCAAGTAAGATTTAAGACTGGTGCAAGAAAGAACTGTGGGACTGAATGGGAGATGGAAGGGACTACCTGATGTTTGCCTGTATGCTGCATCTGGTCTTCAGAAGGTTTTAATTTGGATGTATGTAGGCCATAGTTGCTGCCTGAGTCTGATTAGTTTGTTGCTCCATTCTTTGCTCTGTCCTTGGGCTTGTTACCTAATATCCCTGACTCCCTTGTGGCTTATCAAGCTGTGGTTAATTGTAGTAGTGTGCCAAATTAGGAAGAGTTAAGACAGAAGCTAGGCTGATAAGGTGGGAGTGAGAGCCCGTGAGAAATTAAAACTAGAGAAACAGGCATGTGTTTCGAAAGGCCCAGTTAACATTGGACTTCGTGGTTTGTTGTTTTTACATAAATGTAGCCTCCTTCAAAGAAGTTGGACAGCACTGGACTAAGGGATAGATGGCTAGGTTCTAATGTTCCTGATCTCTTCTCTTTCCCCTTCAACCAGTTCAATCTCATCCCTCCCAGCAGCTCCCCTTCCACCCCCCGGGGAACTGAAGATGGTCCTGGCCGTCACTTGAGAGACTTCCTTGAGTGGAGGGAGGAGTGACCTATGTCTCTTCCCCCCCAGCAGCTCGGACCAGTTCTCTAGCCCTCCACTCCCCTCCCCACCCCCCACCCCCCCTACCAGGGGGAGTAGGGGAACTCCTCCTACCAAGCACCTTGAATGGGTCAGGGGGTGGGGTGGGGAGGGACCTCAAGGCGGGGCCAGGGTCCAGAGGGAGTGGAGGGTTCCTGCTTGGCCCATCCTTCCTCCTATCCTTCTTCATTCCCTCCCATCCCCGCTGGAGACGGAAGATCTTTTATTTTCTATTATTTATAACCTCAAACTTGGGCTCCCCTACCCTTTCTTTCCCATTAACCTGAGACAGACACATAGACAGATGCCCCACAAGGATGGTTGACAAGGACTTTTACTTTTTATTACATAAAAATATTTAAAAAAAAAAACAGAAAAAAAATAAAATTTTAAACTAACTCAACATGCTTGGAATTCCCTCTCTGGGGAAAAGGACAAAGGTGCAACCCTAGTCTGTCACAAGACCCAGGGCATCAAGGAAATGCAGAGGTAAGAGATTGGGGGGCCAGGGTCCCTAAGTTGAGGGGAAAGGGTAAATGTGCTGTCACTAATGAATTTTGCCTGCTGTTTCCTTGGTTTGATCCTCCTGTATGTGTGCACTTCTTTCTCCTTCGAAGACACAGAAGCAGGGTGGTATAGAGGAGAGAGCACTAGAGTACGGACTCCATTTTCGGCACTATTATTATTCATTACCTATGTGACCTTAAGCAGTCATTAAACCTTTCTGGCCCTCAGTTTCTTCCTTATCTGCAAAGTGATAGCCAGAGGTTTGGAGCATCAAATCTGATAAGCCTTAAGGTCTCTCAGTTTGCTATTCATAATTTTATGAAGTTGCACTCCAAATGAAAGAATTTTCTTTTTCTTGGGCCACTAGTTAGAGTGAAGAGAATCAGTTTGATGTGTCTTATGATTCTTGGCAAGGGTGACCATTTATTCTGATCTGCATAACTATATTGTGAGGCTCTAGGTCACTAGAGTTTGATGTTGTTTGTCTAATGGAACCTAAGGTTCAAGAGGCCTCATCTAGTCTCAGCCTATGTTAGGCAAGATTCTTTAAGCTTATTTCTCAGTCCCATTTTTTGTAAATTGGCAGTTAGGTGGTTTGTGGATCAAATAAGGTAAAATGTGAAATATTTTGGAAAGTGAATTGATGCCACAATTCATATATTTGAGTGGGAAGCAAGGTTCTGAAAGAGTTGAGGCGTCATTGGCAAAGGGGGGCGGGGAGAGGTGGTTTAGCTTTTAGGATTATTTAGCTTTTGGGATTAAACACTAATTGCTCTGAAGATATGTTTACAAAAAGATAGCTAGACATAGGTTTTTGCTCTATTGAAGAGAATCTGGTTGTGGAGATTGCATTTTTTTGTTGTTTCATGATTGCTACTTCAAGAAATGAATTGGATTCCATAAATGGCCACTGCACTGTCTGGGTGAGATAGGGAGACCAGCCTTCTCCCAAAAAATAGTTTGCTTCGGTCATTCGCTTGTTCTTTCTACCCCCAAAGGGGAATTTCTTTTAAAACATTCTTGACAAGTTTATCTTTTCCTCTGTATGCTTTGAATAATGGAGCCTGAACACAAATAAGGCAGCCCTCTACCTCCTGCCCACCCTCCCCCTTGCATTGCTGAACCTCTCAAGTTAGGAGTTCCCTTCATTGATCCAGACTATAACCCATCTGCCTAGTGAGTGTCTTGTCCATGTTCAAGTTTAACACAAAAGGTACATACACCTACTATCCTAGAAGCCTTTTTTGCTTTCTCTTGACCAAAGATACCAGTAAAGCACTCTAGCTTCCTGCCTTTAATGTCTCTTTTTCCTTTTTGAGTGCTTCCTGCCTTTAATGTCTCTTTTTCCTTTTTATTTGATGACATCTTTTACACCTGTTCTCTATTTATGTTTCTTATTGGTTATATATTACAACTTGCTCACAATGACCATGTGATTCCATTGCCATCATTGTGATGCTCATTTTTTATTTGGTCTTTCATTGCATAATAACAAAACTAGCAAGTAGCAGTATGTTAGTATTAAAAAAGCTTTGCCTTTGTTTTTGTGATCAGATTTGGTGCTCACTTGGGACAGCAATTCCATGGGATGTTCCAACAATTCAAATCTAGGATCACTTTGTTCACTGACATGATACAGAAGTGCTAGGTTATCAAGTCAAGTGCATACCATACATAATATGGACAAGATATTCTATGTCCATTTTAGCTTTAGCTATATAGATGATCAAACAATATTCTTGGGTGGCCATAGATTTCTTTGAGAAGCTCTGCAGTTTTCTGGAGCTTGTTGCAACCAATATTCTTCAGAAAAGCATTTGGGAAGAACTTAACCAATCCACGTCTTATCTCTTCAATTTAGATTAATGGAGAATGCATTTGACAAGCAATAACTCCCCATTTTATCCCTTGCCTAATCATTTAATCAGAGGATTGTTTAACAAGATTGTTATAATTTACAACAAAAAGTGAAAAATAAAACCATAGAGGGATTTCAAGGAATTTTGATATATGGATGGCAGAGATGAATTTTGGAAGTCTTCTAGTTTTTAGTCAAAAAAGTACAGTAAGATTTTACATTCTCTCTTTCAGTTGTGAAATGAATTTTACTTGTTTTCATTTAGGATGACTTCATTTTGTGTTTAAGAAACTTATTTTGTAGAATTAGAGTAGTCATATGATCACTAGTTGATGATCTGGGGTTGGGAGAAGGGGTTGTATTAATTTGCATTGTTTCCATGTTGTGTGTGAGAATTTTCCCTTACCTCTGGTATCTTCCTCTCCTTCAAATTCTTTGTATATAGATCCCTTCACACCCTTACACTTCAGACACCTCTAGCATGGGTTCATTCTGGCTATTTTCCCTGGCTCAGTTCTTTTAAAGTACTATTTCTCTCTTCTCTGTATAGTTTGGACATATTAAGCGCTTAATAAAGACTTTTTTCATGCTATGAACACATCTTGGGAGTGTGATGTCAGGGTCCAAGCTTGGTGGTTCCACTGAACTTAATGGAAGAAAATTTGTTAAAATATTTTCAAAATTTAAATTTTTCTTCTGTTTGTTGTTCATTCCATTTTTGTCCTTAAATACTCCTGTGATGACTTGGTTTACTTGGATTTCTTGCAGTTTTCTTTAAATAGGTTCTCTTTGGAAGGAAAAATAGTGTTCATATTCATCCATTGTTCTTTTTTTTTAACCCTTACTTTTTGTCTTAGAATCAGTACTGTCAGTTCCAGGCAGTTGGGGTTAAGTGACTTGCTAAGGGTCACACAGCTAAGAAGTATCTATATGGTCAAATTTGAACCCAGGACTTCCTGTCTCCAGGTCTCACTAGCAACTGAACCACTTGGTTGCCCGTTATTCATTATTTTTAACGATTGTGCCTTTGAATACTTTCTTGGCAACTAAAATGTTTGCTGATTAAGGGATTTTCTGGACTGTTAGCAATTTACATCAGCTAAACTTCTGCATTATATAGTTGATGTCATTTCTGTTGCTTATTTCCAATTTTTGGTCAGTTAAAATAGTTCAGGATTGAATTGTTTACATCATATGCCATCTCTTTCGTTATATTGCCTTTTCTTTGCAAGATATAGAATATAAGTTCTGTAAGAGCTGGGACTTTTTTTTTGTCTTAATTCTCAACACAGAGACAGTGCCTGCCATAGTAGGCAGTTGCTCCTGTCATTGGAGCTAAATCACTTGGCTTTTTTGGACCTCGGTTTCTTTATTTGTAAAATGGGAATAATTATCTCCAAATGGTCATTATTGGAAAAAGGACTTTGTGAACCTTTAGAGAGCAAGTATAGCTAGTAATTGGGACAGAATGTGAGTGTTCAGTTAACCACATTCATTGAACACCTGTTTTGTGCTGTAGAAGAGGAAGATACAAAAAAGTTAGAACAGACTCTGTCCTTGAGTGTTTACAACTTCACTTGCTTCATCAAATAAGAAGTTACATGTAATAGTGGTCAAGAGGGTCAACCTCAAAGCCAGAAAAACTTGAGTTTGAGAACCATCCCTGATATATCGTGGCTGTGGGAGGGACTCTGGACAGGTAAATCACGGAATCTTTCCATATTTTGAAGTTCAAATGATCAAACTCCAATAGAAACATATGTAGAAAACCACAAGTTAACATTGTTACATTGTATTTTTGTTTTGTTAAACATTCCCAGGTTACATTTTCATCTGTATCTAACACACACAGAGTTTGAGTTGAGACATTCTAGGCAGTTCTCTTGTAAAAAACTAAGTTACAGAAGAAGGTACTAGCCTGCCCTGGTAGAGGGAGCTTTCCTCACCAGGGATTTCTCTATGCCAATAAAATCACAGGTCCATACCTTCCCTAAAATTTGTAGCAGTGCCTACTTTCATCCTTTTCACAAGAAGGGATAAGTTGTAAGATTTGGCATTTAGGTCTAATTAAATTTCACCTAATTTGATTTGGCCTGTTATTCTAGCCTCTTAATTTGGTTCCCACTTCTGCTCTCCCTTAAATCTTTGTTATTTATTTTGCTTATTTGCTTATTTTAAAGACATTCCTCATTTAAAAAAAAAAAAGGTATTTTGTTGGCATTTTATATCATCATCTTAATTTCTGAATGTATTTCTACCCAGGGCAGCTAGATAGCACAGTGGATAGAAGGCCATGCCTGGAGTCAGGAGGACCTGGGTTCAAGTGTGGCCTCAGACACTTCCTAGCTGTGTGACCCTAGGCAAGCCGCTGAACCCTGAATGCCTAGCCCTTGCTGCTCTTCTGCCTTAAGAGTCAATACTTTAGTATCAATACTAAGACGAAGGGTAAAGGTTTAAAAAAAGTATGCTTAACATTTTAAAAAGTGGGCTCAGCTAAATCACAAATAGACCTGACTATATATGTAATATTCAATGCCCTTAGATTTTTACCACTAGTGTTGTTTGCGCTTTACATTTATATTTTGGTAATTGTTATTTTTCTGGTTATGCTTACTTCACAAGCATCAGTTTATATCTTCCTTTAGGTCCTGATTCATTTGTCTTAAAAAGTAATATTTTATTATATTCATATGCCACAATTTTGATACAACAAAAGGTGCTTCTGTTTACTTTGTTGGATTTAACTGATCTTTTGTCTTTGACTTCCATATGGCTATGTACCTTAGCAATGAGATTTTTGGGGAAAAGGAGTATGTATGGTCCTCCTAGCATTATTCCAAATTCAATCCCCTTATTTTTTAAGGATGAGGACACTGGATCAGAAAAGTTTAATAATTTATCCAAAAACATGGCCTTGAGTTTTCATTATCCTTTCAACTACCAGCAATGTGGCAGGCATCAAGGAATACAAAGAAAGAAAAAAATGAAACAATTCCTGCTTGAAGCTTACAGGAGGCACACAAGAGCATGTAAACAAAATACAAAGCAATTGCTGTGTAGAGGGTGAAGGAGTAACGATCTCAGATCTCATTCAGCAGGTGACCTCTGAGCCCAGCTTTGAATGTAAACTAAGGAATTCTAAGAAGCAGGGCTAAGGAAATAAAGTGTATTCCAGGCATGAGGGACAAGTTTGTATGAAAACCCAGAAATGTAGGTGCCTAGAAGGTTAGTGGTTCCCTTTTCAGAAAGAGGGAAATTTGGACTTGGAATGACACCAAGATTGGGTATATAAATCTGGGAGTTATTCTTCATAGATATTTAAAACCACTGTAGTGAGGGGGTAGAGAGAGAGGGGCCCAGGACAATGGCTTCATAAGGATACATCCACAACTGGATGGCATTGATATATGATGATCAAGCAAGAGAGAAGAATTGACCAAAAAGGAATACAGAAGAGGAGAGCCAGGAAACTAGGTCTGGAAGGAAAGGGAATGTGACAAGTATCAAAAAGAATGAGAAGAGCAATTGATGTGACAGAAGACAGCAAAAATCAGACTTCGCACAAAGGGTTAGAGAAAGGAAGCAGAAAAAAGGGACAAGAACAGACAACTTTGTTTTTCTGTCATTGTGTTTCTATATTAGATCATCCAGGATAGGCATCATACGCAGTTTCAAAAATTGGAACCTCTTCTGTTCTCACAAAAACTAACCATAGTGTTTGAGAACACCTTTCCCCAACACTTCACCTAGTGGCCCAAGATAAAATTTTTAAAGGTCTGGTAAACTGAACCTTACAAACTTGTTTTAAAGTGATTTTTTTCCCCCTGCCATTCTCAATAAAGCAAAATAGGATTTAAGTAGTTCTAGACATGTTCTCTCATACCATATGCATGCCTCCCAAATGGCATACCCATTTCCCTATTCATACTTGAACCTAGCCTAGCTTGTGATTTAGGAGTTGGCTTCATATTCCCCCAAAGAGGAGGTAGGAAGCAAAGTATGCATCTAATATCAAGACATATTGGTTAGAGTGGGGTGCATGTGTGCATGTCCAAATGGCTTTTGACTAATCTTTCTGGCAGCAGTTCTTGATTTTGTTGATTAGAAACCTAAAATTCACAACTCACATGGCTAGATAACCAAGGCTTTCTTGTTTTATTTGGATTTGCCTAAGAATACCCACAGTGACAATTATGACTTTGGGACCTTCAAAATTGCAAGTAATCCCAAGAGTAAGAAAAAGCCTTCAGAATCTTGGATAAATTTACAGAAACCCACAGATGAGAGTCGCAAAGGACTAAGTGGTTGGTCAGATAGTGGTCTAACCTTAAAAAAATGAAATGGCCTCTTTACAAGTTGACTTTATCCTTTTGCCTCCCATTATATCCTTCTAGGGATGGCAGTAAAGTCTTATGGACAGTTTATTTCCTAAACTTGAACTGCTTATCTTTAAGCCAGTTATGTGGGAAAGGGCATCCACAACATATCACACTCAATGTCTCTGTCTTGAATCATATGATATAGATATGGAGTATCTAGAGGGAGAAATCCCATATTACCCAGATATAGCCTTAATTATTAACATACATACCATTCATCCACCCATACATTTGTCTTGTTTTTAAACGAATAGGTTTTGGAGGTAGAAGGGATCAATCAAGAAATATTTAAGTACTTACTATGTTCAGGCATTAGGATAAGTGAACTGTACCTAATATACATGAGAGAAAACATAACTGTCTGGGGGCAGCCACTATTACCTTGCACAGAATGTAAAATGGAAAAATAAGGAATACAGTTAACATCCCTCTGCCCCATCACTTGTGTTTTTCAGAAAAAGTAAGGTGTGTAATCATCTCTTCTTAAAACAGTAATGCTGTTGGAAAGCAAAAAAGCAGGGGGTGGGTGAGGGAAGAGGCTGGGAGAACAAGGTCTCAGTCTTATATGAGTAGAGATAATGTAGGAAGAATTTGTGTTGATTATGGGCTTTACCTGGGAGTATAGAGCACATTTTTGTGGCACTGGAACTCATATTCTCCTTATGGTTCCTCTCCCCAGAGCTCCCATCACCATTGTGCCACACCCTAGAATTTAAATAATTTGGAATTGGGGGTTGGCAGGCTGTGATGGGAGGTCACCAAGGAAGACAGGGAAGAGAATGAAGATCGGACAGAGCAGCAGCAGCAGGGAGGGTGATATATAATATCACAGCCATTTCCCATGTGACTTGACAGTGAGTTGGACCCAAGTTCAGTTCAGCTCAGGTTTATCTCTGACAGTGTCGTTGGCAGCAGAACCACCATGTAAGGGAGTTTGTCACCATCCCCTCAAAAGTATTCTTAAACAGATTCACTCCATGAAACAATGGGGGGGGGAGCCCCAGAGCACAGAGGGCAGAACCAAGGACAGGAGTCTTCTCCCCATTATAGCCAAACTCAGTAAGCAGCTGCCTTGTTTCTAGCTCTACTAGCTCCACCATCTCACTGTTCTGGACAGCATCTGCCTTGTTCACAAACACCATCATATGCTTCCTATCACTGCTCCTATTACAAGGTTTACAGTGAAGAAAATTTTAAATGCTATGTAGGAATGATCCTGACTATTCACCCCCAATGAATCCATGTACTACCTCAGGTTCTTTTCCTACTCAAGTGTCCCTTAAAACACTTCTTCCTTTCTCTAGAGCAGTGATGGGCAAACTTTTTAAAGAGGGGCCAAAGGAAAGGAAATGGTCATCTGTCAGTCTGTTTCTAAGGCAACTCTTTCAAAGTTTCATTGTATTCGTCAGATTGGGAATAATGCAGCAGGGTGGGTAGAACATTTCAGGGGGCCCCATCTGGCCCAAGCGCTATAGTTTGCCCATCACTGTTTCTAGACTGTCCCCACCACTCAGCCCCAAAGAATAGGTCTTTAATAAGACCCTTGTAAGAGGCACCTATCTGGGAAGGTGCTTGTTTGTAAGAGGAATGGGATCGAAACTGCCTGCCAACCACCAGGATGCAGTGCCTGATGTCCAAGATGGGGCCTCTGGAGGATAAGGGTTAACATAACATTGCTGATCCCTTTTGGCTTTCAAAGCTCTGCCTGTCCCTCCAAGGGATGCAGGGTGATCAGTCCTTTCTCCCACTATTTCCCTATTTCCTAGGCTTCATATTCTTCACATTTCTAACTTCTTTTTCTACTCTTTTCTTACCCGTACCCCCAGATTACAACTATAATACCTCTGTATCTTCCCCAAATACAGAGCTCTCAGTTCCTTCAGCCACCTCAGTGCCTGGTGTTGCCTAGGTGTGTCCCCCTCACTTTGACATAGGATCCCAGGACAGTCAGTGTAAACAGTGTGTGGAATGGCTCTGCTAGAACTTGGAACCAGAGGGGAAGAGACAGTTGAAGGGAGGGAATATGAGTCCCATAGGTGGTAAGTACACCTCTCCCGATTAACTTCCTCTGCCATTGCAGTGCTAGAAAACAGGGTTCTGACTGCATACCCACAGTGCCCAGTTACAAGGCCAGTAACTTTGAATGCTTGGTTCAAAATGGTTCCTAGCCTTGCAGGGCAGCCTCCATCAATACCACTTTACGGTATCTCAACTGATTGTGATTTACTTCTACTCTTGCTAAGGGCCCCAAAGCACTGCAGCTTTGTGGCACAGTGGAGATAGAGCACTGAACTATCAAGTCAGGAAAACCTGAATTCAGATACTAGCTATGTGACCTTAGGCAAGTCATTTAGCCTCTGCCTCAAGTTTCCTTGACTCTAAAATGGGGATAGTATCAGCTCCCACCTCACAGGGATGATGTGAAGATCAAATGGGATATTGTAAAGTGCTAGGCACAAGTGCCTGCACATAACTAGATGGCTAATGCTACTAATCACCTCCCTTCCTCCAGCATTTTTGGTGTTGGCTACTGTCAGCACATTGTAGTCTTGGTAAATTATCATGTGACCAGTGGTGCCAACATTAATATGGGGTTTGTCCCTCACAAAGGTCTTTATGGCTATAGCAAGGCCCTTAAAATGCTTAAGAGTGGGAAGGGCCTCTACCTGGAGTTGGGCCTGAATAGGAAAAACTAGTACATTATAAAGACAAAAGAGAAGAAAAGTCAGCTTCTTACTGGGGCTGGTAGGAGACATGGAAAACATCTCCAAATTTTACCTTTTTCTCAATCCCTCATTTTCACTGACCTTAACCAGGTTTGGGATCTGGAACATTTCCTTAACCACTTGAAAAAGTTGTGCAGCAAATTGTGGCAGCACTGGAAGACTTGAGAAGTAAAGGGAACCAACTACTAGAGTAAATGAGATCAAGCAAGCAAGCATTTACTAGGTACCAACTATGTGCCGTGCACTCCCCTGGGCACTGAGGGCTATAAACACTTGTGTACTGATGCCCTACTGCCCCTCAGCACTCTCACTTCCTGACTTCAGCTTGGCAAGGTTCCTTTGTGCCCTTTTCTAGGCGGGCCCTGCATTCCGTTACTCATTTTCCCATTTCCTAGGCCCCTTCATTCCCCTTACTCCTATAACCCTTTTTGACTTAATTTTTCTATCTCTAGCCCTAGTCCCGACCCCTGTCCCCCCAAACCCCGTGTTACCATTTGACGGGCCCTTCCTCCCTCCCTTTCCCTTTTTGGGTACCCAACCTTGCCTTCTCTCCCGGGCCCTCCATCACTCCCCGGGGTCCCTGGACCCCTCCATGCCCCTCCTTCCTAAGCTGGCTCTCCCGGTCCTCCCTTCGGTTCTGCTCTGTCCTGGGGTCTAGGGGATACTCAGCTTCTTCCCGCCCCGCCCTGCTTTCTAACCAATGGGGTCTGGTCGCGATGGGTCGCTGCCATCATGACGAGGAGCGGGGGAGGGGACCGCAGAAGAAAAAAAGGAGCGAGACGTACTTTGCAGTTGAGGTGGAAAAGGGCACAGGGGACTGGAGGTAACAACCTCCCGTGCCTCTATCCGGAAGTGACATCACGTAAAGGCGAGCAAAAACTAGGTTGGAGAGGCTTCAAGTTTTCGGCAGATCGAGGTACCCGGAAGAAGCCTGAAGACCAAAGTTCCAGGGTCAGGACAGCTACCAGGTCCCACAATGCATCGCCAGGGAAACTGCCCCACCCCACTGTGGCCTCATGGGATTTGTAGTTATTTCCTGAGAGCATGCTCAAAAGAAGGTGACACTTAAGCTGGAGGCTGGCTCAGGATTTTACTATTGATATGAAAGTACAACAGCAGGGCCTTTATTCCCAGACACCACTCTACTACCCCAGCTGGGTAATAGGTTTTTCATGCTTGACGATTCTATTTTTAGAGATCTTCCTTTGGGCTCCACTCCTGGGCCAAGAAGCACATAAAATTCACACAGAAATATTACTTGTAAGGCCCTGCCCTCTTGAAGATAGATAATGCCCGTCCCTCCCCCCCCCATTCCTAAAATGAAATTAAGATCTTTATCTTCTTGAGTTACTGCACATTCCTCCCAGTTGGTTTCCTTACCCTCAACATCATTCTCTGAATCTATCCACCCTCGGAACCACCCAAGGGTTCCTTTCTCAAAACACAGCTCTGATCTCACATCTCTTCTGATCAAAAATTTCCAAGAGCTCTCCAAGGCCTAAATCGGTGGTGAAATGGAAAGGGCAATGACTGGCCTTAGGAGTCAGAAGACCTGAGCTCAAGACCCTTTCTGATACTTAGTGTTACCTTTGTAGCTCACCTCATCAATTTATTTGGGAAATACTATTCACAGTACCTATGTCACGAAATTGTGAGGAGGAAAGTTTTGAAAACTTTAGAAACGTGAGCCATTATTATTATTAAAGTATAAAGTCTGAAATCTTTGGTCAAGTTTTCAAGGCTCCCGTTATCTGATCCCTACAAATTTTACCTTTCCAATCCCATCTCCCTCTGTTCCCTTAAATAGGCCTTTAAGCCCCTAGCTAAAATGTTTATACATCTTGTGATTTCCAGTTTATTTCTCCACCTGGAATGTCTTCACTTGATTTCATCTCTTTGAAGCAAATCTATATTCAGACCCAGCTAGGTTCATACTCCTGAACCCTTCCCCCAAATCCACAACCAGAAGCTGAGACTTCTCAAAATACTTTGTATCTTCTCTGACTTCTAAAGAATAAGGAATAGACTTATGACAGATACAGGGAGCTTCCCCTAGAGCTTACCCAATTTGGGTCAGCCCTTTAATCTACAACTTGGAGCTTTAGAGTTGCTTTGAGCAGTAGGAGATTAAGGGACTTGCCCAAGGTCACACAACCTGTGCCTGAAGCAGGACTTGAGCTCAACCAAATGTTCCTGACTTTCTAACCACCTCTCTCTGTTCTCTGTCACACTGGCTTTCACAGCTCTTACACATCTGTATTTGGGCTTTGTATTATGGATAGTATATGTGTGTGCTTAATCAGAAAAAGACACTGAACACAGCTATAAACTCCCAAAGGGAAAAAACCCATG
The DNA here is from genome assembly GCF_016433145.1 of Gracilinanus agilis. Lineage (NCBI taxonomy): Eukaryota > Metazoa > Chordata > Mammalia > Didelphimorphia > Didelphidae > Gracilinanus > Gracilinanus agilis. The sequence goes on along the minus strand of NC_058130.1, from coordinate 132,792,855 downwards.
ATTTTGACAAGAGAATTCTAGTTGGGCAACTAATAGCACAGTAGATAGTGCCTGACCTGGAGTCAAGAGACAGATTCAAATCTATCAGACACTAACTGGACAAGTCACTTAATCCCAATTGCTTCTGAATATTGATGCAAATAAATATCAGCACATGGCTATGTAATAGTAAAAAGATCATACACTGTGGATTTATGTCAGAAATGCACAGCTGGTTATATAGAAAAAGTTGCCTACAGTGTATTGATAAACCCAAATATCTGAACTCCTGGAGTAAGGATTCATCTGACCAAAATAATGCTGAGAAAACTGGACAGCAAGTCTGGCAAAAAGGTTTAGACCAGAGGTTCTTTAACCCCATCTTCATGAATTTAAAATTTTAATTATGTATCTTGCACCTTTTTTTTTCCATTTTCCATCTTTAAAACCATTATTGAGGGGTCTATAAGCTTTGCCCGGACTGTTTTAGAAGGGTCCAGGAAACAAGATTCCTGGGTTAGACAAATACCTCAGATGTAAATTTGTGCATATCTAGCCTACTTCTCTGCTGTTCCCCATCCCACCCCAAGTTAGAAGAGCTGTCTTATCCATGTTTGTAATCTACTGGCCACTTGTCACAGGGACTTCCACTAAAATTAAGTACTCAGATCTTTAATGAATGAATAAAAGACTTGAAATATAGAAATCCATTATTAGACAACTAAAGCTGTTTAGTAAGTTCAAGAACAAGTCCTTCCTTGCCCAAGAAAATAACCAAAGGATATGAAGGACCATTTTGCCCTCGACAATGGAATGCCACAGGAATTGGGGGTACTAGATTCACCTCGTTTTGCTCTTGGGCTTTAATCCCTTGTTCTATTAATCTTTGTGATATTAAACAGTTGCCCCAGGGAAAAAAACGTTCCCTCCCTCTGGGAGTTCCCCAAAACTACCCTTCCGCAACACCATATAAGCCCTCCTATACACGGGTTCTATCAGAATCCCAAAGTTAGGGGAGCCTGGAATAGTGAGACTACGGATTTTGCTTGAGTCCTTTATATCTTTCACCTACCCTCGGGAACACAACAGCTTATCCTCTCCCCTTTTAGAACTTTCTGGGATTAAAGTGGTGGAGTAGTGTGGCTAAGGTAGTAGACCTGACTTGAGTCAGGAAAACCCAGTTTGAATATCACTTCTGAACTGTCTCTCCCATGGTCAAGTAATTTCTCTTGGCATCAGTTTCTTCTGTAAAATGGAGTTGGCCCAGATAGCCCTCAAGATTCCTTTTAGCTCTTTATAAGCCTATTATCCTTTCCCTTAAGGATGTTTCAGGAACCAGCTCACTCTTAGAAATTCCTCAACTTTATTCATTTATGGGAGAAATTTAGTCATTTGATATCTAGTAATCTGATACCATCTAAAGACCACTATCATCTCACACCTGTGAACCTGGAAGAAAGTTCAAGGTTTGATGGCTGACTTCAGGCACTAATCCTCAGCTCTGAGTTGCAGGCCTTTATTTCAAGCAAAGAGGCAGCCCAGGAAAGTGGCAGGAGCTCTGCCCTTGGGAGTTTGGAAACCCCAAGATGAGTCGCACCTACTTCTGATCACCTTGACCACTGCCATGACATTTCACTGGACTGTTTCCTCTTGCTGTAAAAGGAAGTCTAACATATGTAGTGCCCACCTCAGGATCACTGTAGTAACTCTCCTTTTTCTATCAGCAGCTCTGCTTGGTTTCGAGTCCAAGGGAACATCATGCCTCACTCAGGATAAGCTGATCACCTGAAATCTCACCACCATGCTGATTGACTCAGTTTTTGATACTTTAACATCATCTCAACCCCCTCAATTGCCCCTTCCCCATTAGACTGTAAGCTCTCTGAGGATAGGAACAGTCTTTTTATTTGTATGCCATGGGCTTAGCACAATGTCTGGCACATAGTAGATATATTTATTGAACCATGTGAGAATCAAATTCAATAATCGATATATACTGTTTTTTAAACTTTAAAAGCATACCAATCAGTGTGATTTAATGGACTGACTGAAAGCCAGTCTTGTAGCTGGTTCTGGGGCCTTTAGCACCTCCAGGTATATAAAGATATACATTCTAAAGAAAGTATTGATGTGCTTGGGTGGAAGAAATTTCAATAATATAGTGATGGCTAATCTTTTCAAGACAAGGTACCCAAACAGCACCCTCATGGCATGTGAGCCACCTCCTTATCCCAGACAGAGGAGGAAGGAGGAAGCACTCCCATTGGGCTGCTGGGCAGAAGGGTGGGGGAAGTGAGGAATGTCCTCGGGTGTACCTGGAGAGGGGGGTAGCCCCCTCCAGCATGAGTGCCATAGGTTTGCCAATATGGCCCCAGAAGTTCTCCACACTCAAACTGCCAGTAAAATTTTAAACTCTCTACAAATAAAGGTCAGCCATTTCTGCTTCATGAGTCTGTTTCTCTATATACAGGAGGGAATTGATGGCTCTTCACAAATCTCAATATGTATTAAGGTCCCTACTAGCAATGACACTGGTACATTTAGATACCACAAAACATTTCTAAGCAATTTTCAAAATTCTCAACTAATAAATATGGCACCACAAATTCAAGTTTGTAATTCTTGTATTCAGAGATACATAGGACTAATTAGGGGACTAGAACTATTCCTTTAGAGGTGGTAGAAACACACTTTTCAGTAGTGTTATATCTTTTCCATTACTAATTTTGTAGCAGCTTTGGCAACAACAGATCTCACCCCTGCTAAAATGCCTATGGCTTTTACAGAATTATGAACTTGGTTCTTTTTTGCCTACCAGGCTCCCATATTAATGATGTTAAGTTTCAATATTTCTATAAGTTATGAAAACTCTTTTCTCATAGTAACACTGAGGTAGGTAGCAGGAGTATCCTTATTCCCATTTTACAAATAAGGAATCGAGCTGGCTGAGACTAAATGCAAGGACTTGTGGGATTACAGGTGCAGCACACTGGATACTATACCACAGTCTGTTAATAATATGCCTCTTAACATCAACAAGAGGTCAGTGTGAAATCTGAGAAAGAAAACACCCTCAGCAGGAATCATCTATTTCAAGGTAACAAAGGCCAATGGCCAATCTTTTAATCTGTACAATAGCAAGTTACTACACATGTTGTGCTCCACCATTCACACAACACTTTTTAGGCCCCTCAGTCCCAGGAGACAGCATTGCTGGAGATGGCAGGAAAAGCCTGACGGCAATTTTTCACTTCTGTTCTTGAGTTTCTTAACTCAAGGCAGTGAGGTACCAATGACAGAAAGAAGGCCAGAGTTGAGCTCAGCTCCACTTAATGTCCTTATCCTCTTCAGTCATAGCTGATATATTAGTGACCAGGCCAGTACCAATGGTTTTACCACCATCCCTCAGGGTAAAACGCTGACCTTTCTCCAAGATCATGGGTTGTCTTAAGATTAAGTTTAGTTTCAGATCTTCTCCAGGCATGGCCATCTCCTAGAGAAAAAATGGGGGGGGGGTGTCAGAGAATGAATTGTTCATTTTCAATCATGTCTTACTCTTCATGAGTCCATTTGGGTTTTCTTAGCAAAGATAATGGAATATGATTTGCCATTTTCTTCTCCAGTTCATTATACAGATAAGTATAAACAGTAAATGACTCGCCCAAGATTACACAGCTAGGAAAGTATGGGGCCAGATTTGAATTCAAAAAGATGAGAATTCCTGACTCCAGGCCAGCACTCTATCCATTGCACCACCTAACTGTCTTAGATAATGAATCACTTCTCTCAAATTAACAAGGTGGTATGGGTGGGGAAAAATACAGAAATCACCTCCATCCACACATAGCCTTAACTATGCCTTAACAACCCCTCCAGGCTATTGTCTATTTTTGAACAGAGATTTTATGTAGGTAGAAGGAAACTCATCAAGCAGCATTTAAGGTGCCAGACATAAGAAGACAAAAGTGAAGCTCACCAGACTCCTAAAACAAATTCTCAACTTACTTTCTCTGGGGGTAGAAGGACCCGGCAGGCCATATCCCATGTAAGAGAGAACATGACAGGCATGAAGTGTGACACAAATGGCTTGTGGCGGCCACCTTCCTCCTTGCTGAGAATGTAAACCTGGAAAATGAAGCAAACAATCAGAAGCCTTTGCCAGTTGTCACATCTGAAAAAGGGAAATAGAACAGAGGTAAGGAAGCACAAAGCCCATGGGACACTTCTTTCCCTGAATTATGGCTTACCTGAGCCTCAACTTTCTGATGGGTCTGAATGGAGCCTGGTTTAACCATCACCATGCCTCGTCGAACATCTTCCCTCTTCAGCCCCCGAATTAATGCACCAAGATTATCTCCAGCCTCAGCTCGTTCCAGACTCTGGTGAAACATTTCAATTCCTGCAATAGGAGAGCAACTTCAAGGCAGGAACAGGAAGGGGGGGACAAGGCCTCAGCCTAATGTAAGCAACTGAAGAAAAAGATTGATGGTGGAATGTAGGCTTTACCTGTGACCACAGAGCGAAAATTCTTGCTGTGACCCAGGAATTCACATTCATCTCCCTTCTTCACAGTTCCTCTTTCCAGAGTCCCTGTCACCACTGTGCCTCGGCCTGGAACAGAACAATTTAAAATGTGGGGAGGGTATCGGTATCATTGGGAAATTAAAAATACCAAGCAGGGATGGTCCTAACCTAACTAGGTCCTAACCTAACTTCCCTATCAAGGGAAGCAGGAAAGAACTAGAGAAAATGTAGAACTGTAATCTCACCAGGGATAGAGTAAACAGATTCCACTGGCAGCAGGAAGGGCTTCTCCAGATCCCGAGTAGGCACAGGAATATGAGTGTCCACAGCATCCAACAGTTTCATTACAGCATTCACCCCTAACTCTGGCTGCCGTTGCTGGAGTTAGAGAGAGGCACAAGGGTCAGGGAAAGGCCAGCTTTTTCTCTGAGAGGGGATGAAAGTACAAGGCAGCAGCAGCAGGAGAGAGATGTGGTACATGGCCTAAAGTTCCTATTCTGTCTTCCAGCAACTTCTCTATAAGACCTTAAGGACAGTGGGTCGGACCCAAATTCAATCCAGTTCAGGATTATCTCTGACAGTGTCACTGGCAGCAGAGTGACCAAGTAAGGGAGTTGTTTTCTGTCACTATCCTCTCAAAGGTATTCCTAAACAGATTCACTCCATGAAACAGAATGGAAAAAGAACCCCAGGGAGAATTAATCTCCCAACCTGTGGCCTTCTCCTTACCTCAAGGGCACAGAGGGCAGAACCAACAATGACAGGAGTCTTCTCCCCATCATAGCCAAACTCAGTAAGCAGCTCCCTTATTTCTAGCTCTACTAGTTCCACCATCTCATTGTCCTGGACAGCGTCTGCCTTGTTCACGAACACTACCATGTGCTCCACACCAATCTAGTGAAAGAAATTTGCTCTTGTTATAAAGTTCACATGCAACTTTAAAAAGAAAGTTTAAAATGTCATAGAAAATGATTCTGATTACTTTCCCCAATGAATTCATGCCCTGACCTCAAAGCTCATGTAAGGACTGCCTCTCTTTCCCTTTACCATACTCCCTCACCCCAGATGTCTCTATCAAGGATCCATCTGGAGAGACTGGTACCTGTTTGGCAAGCAGAAGGTGCTCCCTTGTCTGAGGCATGGGGCCATCATTGGCTGCCACCACCAGGATGCAGCCATCCAGTGGGGCTGTGCCAGTAATCATGTTCTGGAGACAGAGAATGATACTAGTTGAACATATAAATCCTTTTTGGCTTTCAAATTATCCTGCTTGTTCCTTCCCTGGGGCCTTTTCCCAGGGCCTCAAGTCCTCCCCTCAAACCCCTCTTAACTTGTTTTCTGCTTTCTTTTTACCAAAAGTTCACTTTACAACCACAGCATTTTTCTATCTTCCCCAAAGCTCCCAGTTCCTTCAGCCATCTCTGCCTGGAGTTGCCCAGGTGTGTTCTGCTCACCTTAACATAGTCAGCATGGCCAGGACAGTCAGTATGGGCATAGTGTCGAGTGGCTGTACTATACTCCACATGGGCTGCATTGATGGTAATACCCCTGGCTCGTTCCTCTGGTGCATTGTCGATCTCCTCATACTTCTTAAACTTGGCCCCACCACCCTCTGCCAAAACTTGAAACCAGAAGAGAGGAATTATTTGAAGGGAACGTATACACTTCCATTTGGCACTCTATCCCTTCCCCTTCTAACCATCTCCTTACCCTAACAGTGTCTAGATCCCATACCCAAAGCAAAGAAAATGACATCTGGGAAACAGAGATCCTCTTAGCTTCTTTTTCTATTCCCATCATGGTTCCTGGACTTAAAAGAATATCAGTGCTACTTTAAAATCCCCACCTATTTATAATTTCTTTTATCCTTGGCGCTAACCAAAACACTGTTCTCCCCCTTATATAAACATCTCCTCATCCTTACTCTTGGTGATTGCTGCTGTCAGTGTAGTCTTGCCATGATCCACGTGGCCAATTGTGCCAACATTAATATGGGGTTTGTCTCTTATATATGTCTTCTTGGCCTCAACAGCAAGGCTCCGTGAAATCGTGGGAAGGGAGGGCTTCTGCCCCGGGTTAGAAAGTTGGGCCTGAATAGAAAGGAAACTGATCAATACAACAGGGAAAAAAAAATTCCATGCCCTTTGGAGGGTTGGGGGAAAAGATATGAGGTGTTAGTAAACAGACAGTGATAACTCCATTGATAAATTTCCTTCAACTCCTTTGATCTTACCTGTTTCAAAAACTTGTGCAGCAGCCGGTAGCTCTGAAAAACTGACAAGAAAAAGTATTTGGAGTAGAAAAGGGCAGATGTTCTCATTTTCCCTACTCTTCGCATGCCCCTGCCCATTCTCTCCTAGACCCCTTCCTTCTCAACTCTTCTGCCATCCCAGAACCCCTTTCTTCTTTTCCTTTATCCTTCTGCTCCCAATTCTGCACCCCCCTTTTCTTCCTTTTCCAAGCTTTCACCCCACCCCGCCGCCTCCTTCCATCATCCAGCAGGCCCCTCCCCCTCCTTTCTTTCCCGCGAGTCCTTTTTTAGGTATCCAGCCTTGCCTTCTCCCTCCCTGATGCTCCTCCATTATTCCCCTAGATCTCCATTCACACTCCTTTCCCTCCTAAATCAGCCTTCCCAGCCGGTTTGGTCAGCCCTAGGGTCAAAGGGACTTAAAACTTCTCGCCCCGCCCCGCCCCGTTTTCTAACCGGTGGGCCGTGCACGAAACATAACGGTTGCGGCCATCACGACGAGAAGTGGGGGCAGGCGGAGAAGGGAAGGGATAAAGGAAACGGTGGAGGGAAGGGAGCGACAGTGAAGACCAGGACCGAGACCGGCGCAGCGTGTGAGACGGTAAGGGTACAGGGACCTGGAGGTTACTTCCGTCGAACGGAAATGACGTAAAGACAGGCGAGAGAGCCTGCTAACAGGTTCTCTCTAGGACGTCTGTGGCGGACTTGCTGTGCTATGGATCACCCGGAAGGAACCTCGGTCTAAGGCCCGAGGCGTCAGCAAGCGTCCATCTCCCACAATGCATCGCCAGGAACAGCAAAACCCCGCCCCCGCACTCCGCCCTCCACAACCCACCTAGCTTGAGTGGCCTGCTAGGATTTGTTGTGTCCTTGTAGTGTAGGGGCCTGGATAGGAGCATTTGGGGGCGTGGTTAAGATACGTTTGGAGGCCTGCTGGGAAATTCCAAGTTTACATGAAATGATGTGAAGCTGGAACCCCTTCCCAAATACGGCCTTTCTGACCCCTGCCGGACAATTTATGAATGAATGAAGAAAAGCATTTTTTGAGTGCTCTTGCAAAAAGGAAGCCCATTTGCTTTGGTGGAGAGAGTTTCCTCTTTGGGGACAGCATCCTGCATCAATGAAATCACAGATCTAGTATGTTCAGGGCAGTGTGCCAAGTCCTGGAAAAACAAATACAACAGATGGTCCCTGTTCTTTACAGAGCTTACAACCTAACAAGGGTATACAACATATATAACATACAACATATACAACATGTTTCCTAGGAAAGGATGCTTTAGTCCTTGTAGCAGTCATAAGAGCATCGGCTCCCTTGTCCTTATTAAAGACTTTTATTCTTTGTAACTGCTTTAGTGGTTCTGTTTTTCCAGGTTAACACCTGCCTCCAACATCATCTTTCTCTGATTCATCCTGCAAACACATTCTTATAAAACACAGCTCTGATCATGTCAGTCTCCTGATCAGAAACCTTCAGGGCCTCTCCAAGACTTGTAGCAGGCATTGTAGTGTGATGGAAAGAGTAATGACTGGTCTTTGAGTCAGAAGACCTAAATTCAAATAACCTTTCTGATACTTATTAAATTTGTAAGCTTGATATGTCACTTCATTTCTCCAAGTCCCAGTTTCTTCATTTACAAAATGGGGGATATAGTGTTCATATTGATGTGGGCTAGAATTGCCCAAAAACCCTATGAAGCCAAAAGAACACAAACAATAACTAGCTGATTAGTATGGGGCTACGTTTCATATAAGACATATTAGTTGCTTAGATACACAATTATCCTCACCTCAATCTTTAGCTATAACCCAGGGTCCTTGGATGGGGTCTCTGAACAACAAGTACAGGTAGTTCAGTTTCACAGTCACACAGGACTAGCTAGATTCAAACAATGCTCAATTTCCACACTCACTACCTTCCTTAGAATCTGTGCAGTAAAAACAAAATTTGATCTAAAATTGCCCTAGGCTATTTAACATATAATTAGCATCCTATTTACACTGTAATTTTCTTCCCCCAGTGGGCAGACTGAACGATGGGTAAAGTGACATCAGTTCCCTGGAGACACAGGGCAACAACTATACAAACAAATGATCCCTTCTTAGTAACTGTGTGGAGTGGAATGGGGGGGGGGGGCGGGTTTGTACCCCGAGAAATCACTCTAATGAGTAGACAGGAAACTTGATAAGATGCTGGCAGAGAAAAAGCAGATTTGGAGAAAACTGGACAGCAGGGAACTGGGGGGAGGAGAGGGATTCTTCCCACAAAAGCTGCTTTCTATGGGGGCAGCTGGGTAGCTCAGTGGAGTGAGAGTCAGGCCTAGAGACAGGAGGTCCTAGGTTCAAATCCGGCCTCAGCCACTTCCCAGCTGTGTGACCCTGGGCAAGTCACTTGACCCCCATTGCCCACCCTTACCAATCTTCCACCTATGAGACAATACACCGAAGTACAAGGGTTAAAAAAAATAAAATAAAAAATATATTAAAAAAAAAAAAAGCTGCTTTCTTGGTCAAAAATGTCCTTTCTCCTTGTACATACACACTCCTTCTTCCCTCTGTCCAATGGGGCAGGAGGAGTTGTGATGTTTCAAATCTTGAGTTCGTGATTTTCAACATTATGTACCCCTAAAGACCCCCATGAAGCCTGTGACTATCAGGACTTTCAGCCTATTACAGTAAAGATACTTTTGAAACTCCCAGTTCTTTACTCCTTCAACCTAGAGATGGAAAGTTTCCCAGGCTACAGATAAACTTCTCAAGGACTTTGAAAATAGGTCAGGAAAATTAAAAATTTTATGGGGGGTTGGCTGTTTTACTCCAAGGAATAGTAATACTAAGAGGTCTTGAAAATTGGGGTTACAAGTCAAATACTACTTTGAGAATTACATACTGAGTCTCATCCCGCACAGTAACTAAGAAAGATGAAAAGCAATCCTGAAAACCCTTACACACACACACACACACACTCTCTCTCTCTCTCTTACCTTTCATACTCCTCACTCTCTGACTACTTTTACTTACCACACCTCCTTACTTCCTTACAGGACTTTACTTACTATACTAGCTACTCTGTTACTATATTCTCTTGTAATACAGCTTGTTTCCTTGGAATAGAGTCAATTGAGTTATCAAACAATCCTTTGGATGAGATCCAGTAAGAATTAACTTCATCAATATTACTTCACAAAGTTGTTATAAGAAGGAAAGTGTTTTTAAAACCTTAAAGATCTATAGAAATGTGAGCAATTATTATTTTTACTGGATAAAATCCAAACTCTTTGGCTTACAATTTAAGACCCTCTACCATTTGACCACTGTTTACCTTACCTTTTCCCATCTCAGCTCTCACTGTTTTCTTTTATCTTTAAATTGCAGCCAACTTGTTCACCTAAGTACAATTTAATTTTCTGGTCTGTTTCAGTTCCACCTGTAATGTCTTTATACTTTTCATCTAGTTGAACCATATCCAGCTTCAAGACCCAGTTCAAATGCCTCCTTACTTAGTGTAACATTTGCCAAAAACTTCAGTCTGAAGGATTCCTTTTTTCAGAGTTCTTAAAGTACTTTGTGCCCCTACTATGAAGCTTATATTTGTAGCAGGGATGGTCAGAGCACTGATCAATGTAGTGAGCCTCCCAACTAGATACTTTTGTTAGACGAGCACACCTCACATGGAGCCACACAGGTGCCATAGTCTCTTGCTGAGAAAGCATAGTGAATTCCTCTTATTGATCCCTAGTGACTGAGGCTACCTTAAAGATGACCATGTAGTATTGATTCTAAGATAGAAGGTAAGGGTTTAAAAAAAAAAAAAAGATGACCATTTTCTGAAAAGCAGGGGGTATGTATTCTTATCAAAACTATCCTTCTTGTGATCTATAAAAATGAGCTGTGTACGTTTACTTCTGGGTAGAATTTATGACCAAAGAGAAAGAATCATAGAAGATTATAAGATTTAAATTAATATCCAACCCTCTAAGTATTATATTTTATAAAGTTTATTAATAATCACTTGAAGTAAAGGAATGAAAAGGTAATTATCTAACAAAATATAAGGCCACATGAGTAGATTCTCCTGCCACTCACCTCATACCACACCAACACTACCAAATGGGATTACAGGAAGGGGTGGGGGGGGAAGAGAGAGAGAGAGAGAAAGAGAGAGAGAGAGAGAGAGAGGGCAACACAAAATTTATATCCTGCCATGAGGAGGAGTACTAGGAATTGTAGTTCTGGGGTTCAGATTCCAATTATACAATCTCCACCCACTGTGATTCCCATGGAAAACAAGCATGTAGAAATCTCCCAGATTTACATGCCTAGTTTCCCTATGGAATCAATAAACATAACCAACTTTTAGCTAAAGAGCTTCAACTAGAGGTACATACAATATTGCACTTTCTAAGGGGAAATTACAATAACTTGGGGATAAGAGGGAAATAAAAAAGAAAGAGAACAAAACTAATGATTGCTAGGTGCATTGACAAAAGGCCAATTAGGGGGCAGTCCCCTTTGGCATAAGAGTTTACATTCAAAATAAATATGTTCTACCCGCCACAGTTCAATTTCACTATATCCCAAAGTCCATTCTGGATCTTCTGGTGCAGTGTGTGGTTTCTGCAGGCATCTCCATGGTGCCTTCAACAAACAGCTCACTCTCTTGATTCAGGAAGTAGCAAGTTTTTTTATTCTAAAATTACTCTCAAACAAGAAAAAATGTATAAATGTAGAATTATATTCCAATTATACAATCTCCCCAGAGGAGCTGTTGACAAACACATAGATCACCCAGGGATACATGGCTGAGTTACCAGGTATGTGAATCAACTGTAAAAAGGAAGTAAAAAACAAAATATATAGAAGAAAAAAAATCAAAATTAAATTGTATATAAAAATTCTGAGTAAGCAAGAATAAGCCCATAACAAATCCTAGAATCAGGGCCTAATAAAGTGATTTATGTCCCACAAGCCTATAGGACCATTGCAGCAATATGCACTTACCCAATCAACAGCCAGAACTACAGAAAATTGCCATACCATGAAAGACAGAAAAGGGACTAGATTTTTGTAGCAAATGGGAAATATCATTCCCTTGTCTGATTTTATTTTTGCTCTCAGTGATAGGGGAGCCATAATGGTCACAAAACTGAGGTACTTTGTCTGAGTCCGGCACGGGTAAATCCTGCATCTGATGTTGTCAAACAGCCACTTCCTTGAACCCCAAAACAAGTCCTCTGTCTTGGCGCAGATTCTCATCAATCCCACTGGGATTGGTTGGTCTTCTTGACTTTTGTGCTTCTTGGCACTGTATAATGGCTCTTTTGTGATCCCTTCTCCTGGAATCAGACACAATCATAAATTAAAGTCCCATAATATTTAACAATCAGTGGCTGGTTTCCATAGTCTAAAGCTTTTGGCTATGCATTAACATTAGGGCTAATGGATATTGTAAACTTATATTAGTGCAAAATCAAGAAAACATTAATACTAGTATCATGTGCTTCAAGTACAAAAAATTAGAGGAAAAAGAAGACTCAAATACTTTATTATACATACAAAGAAAAACAATAAAAAATAAAAAATATATAGTTCATAATCAGTGACACATTGTGTTTGCCAAGGAGAGGTGCAATACAAAGGTTTCTCACCCAAAAATAAGATCCATTTCCTTTTTAATTTGGCCTTGATCCACAGTGTGAGTGTACATAATTTTTTACCAGGTAACAGCTTTATAAAACAGTAGTATAGGGGGCAGCTGGGTAGCTCAGTGGAGTGAGAGTTAGGCCTAGAGACAGGAGGTCCTAGGTTCAAACCCGGCCTCAGCCACTTCCCAGCTGTGTGACCCTGGGCAAGTCACTTGACCCCATTGCCCACCCTTACCAATCTTCCACCTATGAGACAATACACCGAAGTACAAGGGTTTTAAAAAAAACAAACAGTAGTATACCAAGTGATGCACATTCAAAGAAGTACCAAAATCCTCCAAATCACAAGAGCTCATTTAATGACAATAGCACACAAACCTGCTATCATACAGGATTCACTTGAGTTGATATGTGACATTAAAGAAACAAACAACCTTTGAAGCTCATGGATACTTCTGTAGGAAAATATAAGTAATGGAGTCACCAGGGATATTAAAAATCAACTATGGGGTTTGTGGGAACACTCTCTGGGATGTAAGAGAGACTAAAACTGAACACTGAAGTCTTGTACAGCTACACCACTCCCAACTGAAAAAATAACAGCCAACTGTCACTCTGGCCAGAGGCCTTGAATTAACTGACAAGGTAACAAGGTGAAATTGGGTTTTAATTAGAAACAACTAAAAGGAGGGATAGAAATGACTACTCTAAAATCTTAACACCTAATAAAACCCAAAGGGACAGGGAAGGACTTATTCAACTACACTAATCTAAGCTATCTAACTAACAGGGCCCAAGGAGCTATACGGGAGTCTTTGGGTTTCTGCCTCACACCTGGAACCTGCCAGGCTTGAGTGCAGCTAGGGTTTGTGGCTTTGGGATTTCTCACTGCAATCCACTGATGATCTCTGGATGCCAGGAGCTAAAGATGTCTCAGGAACCAAGTAGAAAGGGTTTTGCTTGGAGCACTGTCCACCAGAACTCCAATTTCACCTCTTCTCTTGGCTTTGTAGATTTTGTCCTTTTTAGATGCCACACCACACAGAATCCAGGGGAAAACAGGAAATAGGGTGTCCTTTGCTCTGAGGTCTCCCAGGCTGGCAACAGTTTTTGCCTACCACTAATGGAGTCCACACACAGAACACAGATAGACTTCTTCCTCCTTCATTCCAACCTGAAATTCCCAGCTCCAGCTCCTTTCTGCTAGGTACTTCCTAATCAATATATAATCAATACCTAATAACTAGCTAATCTAATCTTACTCATAACACTTCTCACAAGTTCTTCAGATCTAGCCAAACTTTCAACCTTGGCTGAGATATTTTTAGCAAAGTCTATTACTGCCATCATTCCAAAATGTGGCAGAAGAACACAGGGGAAAAAAAACTCCCAACAAACTTCTATACTGCTGATGAAACCTTTTGAGTCTAAAATGTCACCAAGAATCTATATCATTCTGGTGGAAAGATAGAATAAGCTGAAGAGTTACAAATAAAAAAAAAAAAACCTTCTAGTGGTTACAAAGCCCCCTGGGAAAAACTTCCCACCTCCCAGATGAGATTATAACCCATCATGGGGTTACCAAGCCTTTTGGAATACCTCCCTTCTCTAGTATGAGACTATAACAGTGGTAAAAGGCATGTTTTTATAAGTTCCATACATTGCAATGTGGAGGCAAGGACTACAATAGTGAAAATCACTTCTGATACCTCATCCATTACATTTTTAATAAATGCGGAGGTGGGGAATACAATAGTGCTATTGCACTGCACTTCAACTATTAAATGGACCCTTACCTTTTGTTACAAACAACTCAAAGGCAAATTATCAGTCAGAGGTAGTGGTGCTCCTAGATATCCTGAAAAATCACTTATGAAGACCCCTTAAAGTCAATTTAAATTTTTAGGTCATTAAATTCTCCAAAGATTGTATACAGGTTGTAACCAGTTTGATGGAATCCATCCATCATCATCTATATGACAATTAACAAAGACAAAAAGGAACAAAAGGCCATTTAGGCAACATGTGACCTTGATGGATCTGGTGAGAAACCCGCATCCATAAGGACCTATGCCACAGGACTTTTGCCACAGAAAAGGGTTTTCGTAAGTTGCTTATGGACTTTTACAATGGTATTTTCTCCAGTCTAGTCATAGGGGGAGGTACAAATAAAGACAATGTAACAGCACATACAGTTAATGGTCAAAACACAGTAATTTAAAATGATTCAGTGTAACAGAACATATTAGATTAGATCTATATGTGATCTAAAAAAAATTAAGTTTTAAAGCAAACAATCAGCAAATAAAATATATGTGACAGGATATAGGCACTGAATTCAAGAGTCCTTTTCTGCATTTCCAATAGCTGCTTTATAGAGACTTCTTCACTATCTGGAGGGGAGCAAACTAGAACAGTTAACATCAACAAAACAATGGAATCTGAAAAGGCTTAAAAATTCACCTCCAGACTCTTTTAAGGTTCCTTCCCCTCCCCAGTATCATCATCCATCTAGATTCCTTTGGTCACACCTCTGGGGTTCCCCATACCTGCACTGGGCATAGTGTGGATGAACCCCATATTGGGTGTGTTGCAGAGACTGGGCAGGCCAAAATGGCAAAGGAGGTGTAGGGAGATGAATCTCCGCCCCAAATCTCAGGATTACTCAAGCTAATCACAAGGACAAGTGTACCCAGGAACAGCAGTAAGAAAAGAAACCCCAAAACTTTGAGCTGTGGGAACTCTGTAATGCTCTCCCAGAATGGGAGCTATTTGAGATAGGCAAGAAATTGGGCCATGCTTGCAATTCTACTTATTAAATTGGTTACAAAACTACTTCCTTTTAGTAGGTGGAGCTAGTCTAGTATGCACTGGCTAGGAGTAAAGATCTCACAAGGCTAGTATATGGAGACACCCCAATCAGCCTTTGAATGGAGGGCAGCCCAAAAAGCTTCAGCTGGAGGCTAAGTTAATAAGGGAAAACAAAAGCTTTCTATTTTAGGCACCGTGAAGGTAAAAACTCCTCAGATCTGCTTAGCTGAGCTGGTCTGGGAAAGCAAAAAGGGTTTAAGCAGCTACCATGCTTAAAACCCCTGTGGGGTTTTAAGAAAGGCTTTAAAGAGAGAGCAAACTTCTAGGAGTAAGATAAGGCTAAACTTTCTCAATTTAGCCCAATAATTAATACCTTCTAATATCAAAACAAAAAAACAAAACTGAGCTGAAATTATTAACTTCCTCCAACACTCTGAGATTATGGACTGAGAGATGGTAGCTTCCCCCAAGTGAAAGTCAGGAGAGTTAGAGGCTAATTGTTGCTAAAAAAAATAAAAAACACACAGAGAACAATGGCTATCCAGTTGCTTTCAGTATAAGAGGAGAAAATGAGATTTAGATCTTACCCTTCCATGAGGCAATCAGCAATGGGAAGTTCTGGAGGCAGCTGCAGGCTCAGCAAGGATCCCCCAGGCAGTTAGTGAGGGAGGTAGGAATGGCAGTGGTGGGGAGGAGGCTTTTTAAACTAATCTGTCTATAAAAACTGCTCTACAACTTAGAGCAGAGCTAGGGGCTTAAACTCCAGACTTCTGGTCGCCATAAATGTAAGATTTAAATTAATATCTAACACTCCAAGTATTATATTTTATAGTTTATTAATAATCACTTGAAGTAAAGGAATAAAAATGTAATTATCTAACAAAATATAAGGCCACAAGAGTAGATTCTCCTGCCACTCACCTCATACCACCTCCACCAAACAGGAACCCAGAAAGAGAGAGAGGCAGGGCTACATAAAATTTATATCCTGCCTACATCAGCATGTAACATGAGGAGGAGAGTGGGGTGCTGGGAATTGTACTTCTAGGGTTCAGATTCCAATTATACAAGATGAAATGGATAATTTTGATTGCATAAAATTTAAAAGGTTTTGTACAAAAAATGCAATTAAAATTAGAAAAGAAAAAGTAATTGGGGAAAAAAAATCTTTGCAACAACTTTTTTCTGATAAAGGTCTCATTTCTGAGATATACGGATTCAAATTTAGAAGAATAAGAGCATTCCCCAATAAGTAAACATCTGAAGAACATGAACAAGGAATTTTAAAGGAAGAAATCCAAGCCATCAACAACTATGTGATAAAATGTTTCAAATCAATTAATAGAGAAATACATATTAAAGCCACACTAAGGTTTGTTAAAAAGTAGGAAAGATGCCCTGTAAGAGATAGAACAGATGACTTGAGTTTAGCTTAACCAGGTCTACAGGTGTAATGGATTGATGCAAGATCTCTTGCATTTGCAAAATCACTTGAAGCAATCCTGGCAGTTAGGGGAACAGAATGTTGACCCAGCAAGTCCCTGGTCTCAAGAAAAGACCGTTGGGGCTGGGACTATAAATATCCCTGGAGAACCAACCTGGGGGGCTGATTTCCTTGACCTCTTCGAGACATCCAGCTACCCCCCTGGACTTCCCCTTGGGCCCCGGGAGGAGGGACTTGGTGGGAGGTGGAACGTGGGAAAAATTAGTTAGCTTAACCTAGCCAGAACACCCCTAAACCAAATCATTACCCTCATTTATCAAGCCGGTTGAGCACTCTACATCAGGGCAGTGGAATATATCCCTGGCTGAGGGCCTGATTCCCTCAGCCTGATCTTACCTTCGGAGACCCTCTGCCAGCACTGGCCATTCACCCATAGCAACAGCTTTTCCAGACCTCAACCCTCTTCCCTCAGTTTACCTTTGTGTTTAATAAACCCACTGGTCTGATTCTGAGAGTATCAGTGATTCATTCATATCATCAACCAGGGCCAGGGGCTGAGGAGAAGGAGAACAGTTACCACTTGTTTCCAGAAGGGTTTAGACCAGGCATCCATTTTATTCAGGAAGTGAACCAGGTTCACTTCCTGTGGGCTTCTCACCAGCAAGGAGGGCTCCTCCCTCCTCACCTTAAAGGAGCCTACAGACAGCGGAGAAACTGACTACTCATCTCAGTTCAGAACCTCACATCCCTGGCTGTCCCAAATCAACAAATACTAGAATTGTAGGCTCCCTGGAGACTTACTGGTACAACAGTCCCTCCTCCTTATTATAAGCCTGTAGAGCCTTTTTTTTTTTTTTACACAGGGTATTTCCCTCAGGGACAGAGAATAAAAGATGATTGCTTTTCTCTAAAAGAAGGTAGGGAAAACTCCTGGGTTGTTGTTATTGTTGAATGGTCCCTTGGTTTGGGCAACTTGACCTGTCAGGGTATTACCCCCTAAGACAAAGAACAAATGGCTACTCTCGTCTCTATCCAGAGTAGAATGGTGGGCAAGATGATGCAACAGTCTGTGTCAAGATAGAGAATATCTCAGGAGGAAAAAAATAAGCTGTTGGCTAGGAAGTTTTGCTTTGACCTAGCCCTCCTTTAGTGAACTCCTCTGAACAGAAAACTGCCAGAGAGAGAATAGTATCAGGCAACTCAGGAGTCTGGCTTACCTGAGTCTGAGAAAGCTCTCCCTCCATAGTAAAATACCTCCACCCACCAGTCTCTTTTTATTCTTTCCAGTGAATCAATCTGACTGCTTTCCTATAAGTTGAAAGATTTATTTAACAGGGTAGTATGGGTAGATCAGGAAAGAGGTTATAAGAGCCCTGGCTAATACCCCAACATGGGTGACAAGGTCCAATCCTCTGCCTTAGCCTAGGTAACCATGGAAAATCCTAAGAGATCTTGTTGTTTCCTATCAATAATTAACCCTAGGCTAAAACAATGGATCAATAGTCTCTAGGCTGTTAGCAGATCAGGCGATGAGAACTCCTACTGGCTCTGTCAGTTTTCCCTCTGGGCAAGTCCTTCAGTAAAACTGCTTCTTGTTAGAGTCCACACAGGTAGAGATTTCCAGGTATTCAGGACAGGAACAGGATTTTAACAAGTCTCTTCTCAGGAATCGCTTTGTATAGGAAATTGCTGTTTGGATCAGGAGAATTGGTCCAGAGCTGTCTCCCACCAGAGTTCAAGCTCCAAAAGACCTTGAGGATTTCAACAGTCTCCCCTGGATTCCATTGCTCTCAGAATTCTTCCCCATGAATATTCCGAAGCTTCTCTGCTTGCTTTTCTGCATTTTCCCATTGCTTGCATGTTTCTGCAAATTCCTTCCTTCAGGTTTTACCTTATACCTATCAGATTGGCAAATCTGACAAAAAAGGGAAAATGACAAAGTAGTTGAAGGAAAGAAAACAGGCATGCTAATGGAGCTTTGTTAGTGGAGCTTTGAATTGGTTTAGTCATTCTGGAAAACAATTTAGAAGTATGTCCCATAAATCTATAAAATTTACATGCCTTTTACCTAGCAATACCACTAGTAGGGCTAACTCCCAGAGAAATCAAAGTGGAAAAGGACCCATATGTATAAAAATACAGCAGCTCTTTCCATAATATTTTGAAACTGGAAACTAAGGTGGTAATGTCTGTTTATTGGGGAATGGCTAAACAAATTATGGTATATGAATACAATAGACTATTATTACTCTGTGAGAAATTAGGAAATGGATAGTTTTAGAGAAACCTAGGAAGATGTCTAAGAACTGATACTGAGTGAAGTTAGCAGAATTAGAACAACATTATAAAGAACAAAAAACAAAAATTTCCCAATATCTTGTTTTTCCTAATTACATTTAAAAACAATTTTTAGCATTAGTTTCCTGAATTTTGAGTTCCAAATTCTCTCCCTCCTTCCTCTACATTCTCCCTATGATGGCAAGCAATTTGATAAAGATTATACATTTGATATCCTGCAAAACATTTCCATATGTCTTACTATGAAAAACACATATAAAAAAAAAAAAAAGTAAACATACCCACAAACAAAATAAAATGAAAAATTATATGCTTTGATCTGCATTCAGACTTTATCAGTTCTTTCTCTGGAGGCAGATAGCATTTTTCATCATAAGTCTTTCAGAATTTTCTTGGATCATTGGATTGCTGAAAATAGCTAAGTCATAGTTGATCACAATATTACTGTTAACTGTATACAATAGTCTCCTAGATCTACTTGATTTTGAAACACTTTAAAACTCTGATCAATAAGCCATGATGCAGAGGACTAAAGATAAGTGAAGCTATCTATCAGGGAGCTGATGGACTTAAAATGCAGAATGAGATACATTTTTGGCAAGGGCCAATGTGGGAATTTATTTTTGCTGGACTATATTTTTGTGTGTGTCAGTTTTCTTGTTTATTTTCTTGTCTAATTGGAGGGGAGTTTAATTGGAGAAAATATTAATATTTTTTAAATAAATTGAAAAACAAAAAGCTCTCTTCATTTTCATTACTCTTTTCATGAACTTTCTTTTCTTTGGGTTTCTAGTACCCAAGGCAGCAAGGAAGAAGCCCCCTACATCCTCCCCAGGAGTAGCAATATCAGCTGATACAAGAAGCACATGATGAATATAGCCTATGCTTTTCCTGAAAAATTTGAGACTAGAATCCTGAGATATGTCATAGTTGCCTTTTTTGTGTGTGTGTTTCTGTTTTTTTTTTTTTTTTTAAGCAAAGGTCCATGACTAACCAAACTGAGAATGGGTATTTTCCAGCTTTGTGTTTTCCTCTTCATGGACAATCCCTGAATTTGTGAGATCCTGGGTTTATCTTTCTCATTAGTGATTTTGTATCAAGTACCTTGGGAGAAAATTTCTCAATCTTGCTAAGAAATCCATGACTTCATAGAAACACATACTTGGTGTGAAGATGAAATCCAACCATAATTTTCCCCTTTACATTGGTCTTTTCAGGCCTCCCACAGCCTCATTCTAATCATAAAAATTTACATTTAGGGCAGCTGGGTAGCTCAGTGAATTGAGAGCCAGGCCTAGAGATGGGAGGTCCTGGGTTCAAATCCAACCTCAGACACTTCCCAGCTGTGTGACCCTGGGCAAGTCACTTGACCCCCATTGCCCACCCTTACCACTCTTCCACCTAGGAGCCAATACACAGAAGTGAAGGGTTTAAAAAATGTAAAAAAAGGCAAAAACAAAACAAAAATTTACATTTATATAGCCTTTTAAAATATGCAAAGCATTTTTGCTAAGGACAAAATGCTGTCCTTATGAAGACTCCATGAGATATGTAGTGCAAGTATAATCACCGGTTTACTAATAAACTAAGTCTCAGAGAGATCAAGGGGATCACAAAGCCAATAAGAGTTAGGACCTAGGCTTGAATCCCAGTTTCCTTTGACTCCACATCCAGCCCTCTTCATTACCCAATGTTATATATGTTAATGAAAAATATAAGTCTCTAACATAGAATCCTGGAAACAAAACACAATCCTCTGGGGAATCTTCACTTAAAGTGATCTGATTTCACTGGTCTCATGATTTCATTGTTCTTCAAGTTTAGTACTAGAGTTTTGGCTATTCCCGAGATTCCTATGCCAACTAGCTGTTTCATGTATTATTATCTAGCACTAGAAGAGACCATAGAGGTTTTCTCCTTATTTAACAGAAGAGGATTAAGATTCAGGTTTTCCTCTTCTTCTCAGGACATCGTGCTGTCTGATAAACTATTAACATGATAGGAGGCTAACAAGGTAGGTTTTTGTTAGTACTTAGGCTGTTATACCCTCACCCCATGAGCTGAGGGAAAGAAGCAGAAGTTTTAAGGCTTTCCTGACAGCTGTACAACTGGCATAAAAGGGTATGAAGACCCAAGAGAAAAAGGTATCTTCCCCAGAAAAAGGTCAATCAAGGTCATAAAAATTCAGCTGCACCTAGGTGGCATAGTAGACAGAATGCCAGTCCTGGAGTTCAGAAGACCTGAGTTCAAATACAGCCTTACACATTTAATTACCTATGTGATCCTGGGCAAGTTACTTAATCCTGTTTGCCTCCATTTTCTCATCTGTAAAATGAGAGAGAAGGAAATGGCAGAGACAGGGAAACTGAAGAGTTGTCCATCAATTGGGGAATGGCTGAACAAATTGTGGTATATAATTGTAATGGAATACTATTGTGTCATAAGAAATGATGAACAATATGATCATAAAAAACCCCTGTAAAGATTTATATGAAGTGATGCAAAGTGAAGTGAGCAAAACCAGGAGAACTCACTGCCCAATAACAACAGTACTTAGAATGATCAGCAGTCAGTGATTTGACGATTACCAACAAGGGAAAGATCCAGTTAACTCCAAGAACTCATGACAAAAAAGTTTATCCACTGCCATAGAAAGAAACGCTGGCCTGAATGCCAATGAATATTGAAAAGAATTCCATTCCCTTTTGGGAAAATGCTAGGTGTGAACCACAAAAAAATGTAAGTGATTTTTCTCTGGGCTCCAGGATGTAGATACAGGGCAAAAAGAGACAGAGAATTTTAGAAAAACAAAATAAAACAAACAAAAAAGTAGCTTCAGAGGTGAGGTTTCCCCCAGTACTGAACTCTGTCCACACATATGTGTTTAGAGCTAAGAGGGTCTTATTATTAGGAGAGGGAGAGGACAAGTGCTATAACCTCCTAGAACTAGAACTATATGGTTGTAACTTTATTAGATAGTGTTTCTTCCCCATTTTTTGTTTGGATGTGTGTTGGGAAACAACTCCTGTTAAAACAAAATATTTCAACGAAATTAAAATTTTAGAAAATGAAAGCAAATAATTAATAAAATACACCATCCAAAAAAAAAAAAGAATTCCATTCTTGACTTAATTTTCTCCATCTCCATGAATTTTTTCTCTAGTGTAATCGGTGTCTTGTTTCATAATGACAAAATGGAAATATATATTATAGGATAATATATGTGCAATCTATATCATATCAACTGTTGTCTTAGGGAGTAAGGAAGGTAAGGATATGGATCCGCAAAACGAATATTTAAAATTGCTATCGACATGCAATCTAGAAGGAAAAAGCAAATCACTCCTATATCTTTGCCAAGAAAACCTCAAAAAGGGGTCACAAAGATTCAGACGCGACTGAAAATAATGGAACAACACAAACTCAGGTTCCAGACTCCCCAGATAGGAGATGCGAGCTCTTTCTCAAGGTCATCTCAGCCTTCCCATAACCTTCCCCCAGAAGGCGCTGTACTTTCCTTCAGAGAACAGGAGGATCCGGCGCTCTAGGAGGCAACCTGACCCCTCGGTGACCTCTAATCATTGCCTCCGCCGTCCTCTCCCTGGTTTCACGTTCCCCTAGTTTACTTTTGCGGCCGTTTGGGGACACTCTATCTGGAAGTACCGTCTCTATGGTCAGCCCACCAATTTCCTCCGTTCTCTTTACGGAAGATGGGAGATCCCAGTCTCGACTAACCCATCTCTATGGCTGTCTCTTGAATCACCCTGAGGGGCGACTAACGGAGATGTGTTTAAAGTCTTCCCAGCTTCTCCTCTTCCACATTTGAAAGCCCTTACTCCTACCGCCTTGGAGAACGATCTCTATGATTCCCGCGCCTCAGAAGGAGGAAGTCAGAAGGAACGTGCCTTTCTTTCCCCGCTGACTTATCTATGGTCGTTTCCTTCCTGGAAGGGAAAAAGGGGTCCCGGCGCCTGCGCAGTACCCGGCTGGTCGCTGGTCACTGATTGTTGGGGGTGGGGGGGGAGCGGGACCCGCCGCTGCTGCCGCCGGAGCAAACCGCGGGGACCGAGATGCAGGTGGGACCGGAACCGGAACCCCCCTCCTCATTCTCTTCTTTCCACTCGGATCCTCCCTCCACCCCACCCCACCCCTCCCGCCTTTCCCGGGCCTGGGACTGGAGGGAAGAGCGAAGGTCCTGGAGCGGGGCCGGGCTCGGAGGCCGGGGTCTGGGGGAGTGCCCAGAGGGCAGCGCCCCCCGGGAGGCCGGTGGAGCGGGCCGCAATGGGCGGAGGTGAAGGAGGCCGCCCGCGGGCGGAGGGAAGGCCAGCGTTCTCGGGAGCCCCGGGAGAAGCGCCGGGGTTGGGCCAGGGAGCAGGGCAGCCTGCGGCCTCTTTATTGAAGGACCAGGGTCAGAAGGGCCGGGGTCAAGGCTAGTGGGCTAGAGCAGCTGGGCCTGCAACGGCGCGGCCTTTGGTGTGGAGAGAACTCAGGGGACTCCCATTGGGTCCGGGCTTCCACACTCCCACGCCCCCTTGTTGGTGTGAATTGTAGGAGCGTTAGGGTATTGTGTGTGTGTGGGGGTCATACTTGGGTGTCTTCCCCCCTGCATGCGCTAAACACTCCATCTTCGTAGGCTCTTTTCTGTTTCTGTCTCCTCGAGATTGAGGCTGGAGGCAGATAGATATAAAAGACATGGAAAGGATAGAGGATTCAAGGAATATGAGGCCATTGGTGGGGGAGAAATAACCCTTAGAATAGGTGTAGGTTGCCTATTGGGAAGGAGGCCTTGAGAAGGTGAGGAAGCATAAAGGCCGACAGAATTCTTTAAAACTGCTCTCATTCCAACCCTGCCCCATGGAGGTCTGGCCTTCAAATGTAGAAATTATTTACTTTGTCCACTCCAGTATATGATATCCCTCTGTGGAAATTCATTTTGTCATGTTGAACCTAGGCTTGCTTAGAAATTCCCATCTTAGGGAATTGGAATAGGAGTCAGGGGATCTGGATTCTATCTCTGGTTAGAATTTCTAGCCACTTCTTTTGTGACAGTAGGCAGTCTTTCAGCTTCTTAGTTTTTTTCTCTCACCAATAAAATGGGCACAAGAGCAACTAGTTTACCTCTCCTAGGGTTGCTATGAAGATCAAATGAGAGAAGTATGTGAAAATGCTTTAAAATTATAAAGTACCATGTAAATGCTGCTATTTGTCAAGCAGAAAATTTCCAAAAAACCCTTCCTAGCCTAATCAACCAGTGATGATGCAAATAGTGACTATGGGTCTGTTCTGAAGAAGTACAGGATTAGTGGCTCTCAGTTCTTAGTCTTGCTTTTCCCAGAGTCCAGTTGCTCTGGGTTATGAGACTAAAGACCTATATGCTAATTTTCATAGCTCTCCTAACCTCTATCCCCTTTTGCTTCCTTCTGTTCTTAGTGACAATAGAAAATAGTTCAACTCAGCCTTCTCATAGCTCCTTTTATTCTTGTGACTGAGGGGAAGAAGGAACAAGGTAGTAGTCTCCAACATTTTATGGTGAGGAGCTGCTGAGCCTTTGATTGGGGAGGGGTGGGGGTGGATAAGAATGATCCTTTCAAAGCAGTACCCACCTCATACCACAATGCTTAAAATGCTAGTGAGCCTTAGGGAAAAAAAGCATGATGTGTTGGGGACCCTTTGAGTAAGACATTGGAAGGATTTATTCCTGAGAGGTGATTGGAAAGGGAGCTTTATGTCTCTTAAAGGGTTTCTTTTCTGGAAGATGGTGACCAGTTTACCTCCAGCTCCTCTAGGATCGAAGCCAAAGAATGTGGGCTGAGATTGCAGCAGGAGAGATGGAGGTTAGATATCTGGGAAAACCTTCCAGTGCTTGAGAGGTTTGAGAACTTGGAATAGGAGAAGGAAGCTAACATGTTTTCAAGGTCTCTTTAGAACCTCTGAATCAGAGAGGAACAATGTGAACAGAAAGCTATGTGGAAAAGTAGATGGCTTCTCATTGGGGTGGAGCAATTAGGGAATTTCTGATCCATGGGGACTCTAATCCCAATGTTGACTCCTATATATGTGCCTCTTTTCCCTTCCACAGTTGCCGCAGATGACCCTGAATCTTCTGGCCTCCCCCCCCACTTGCTTCCCTCCCCGTGGTCCCCCACTCTCCGTTTCATCTGGCTCATCATGAATGGTGCCCCTTCCCCTGAGGATGGGGCTTCCCCTTCTCCTCCCCCTCTGCCACCACTGCCGCCACCACCACCACCACCACCACCACCACCTCCTCCTCCTCCCAGTTGGCGGGAATTCTGTGAATCCCACGCTCGAGCGGCAGCCCTGGACTTTGCCCGGCGCTTCCGCCTCTACTTGGCTTCCCATCCCCAATATGCAGGTCCTGGGGCTGAGGCAGCTTTCTCACGACGCTTTGCTGAGCTCTTCTTGCAGCACTTTGAGGCAGAGGTGGCTCGGGCCTCAGGTTCCCTTTTGTCATCTGGCCCAATCCCTTTGAGTCCTGGTACGGAAACTTTATCTCGTGATCTTTCCCTGGAGAGCTGCCGGAACAGTGGTCCTCTGACTGTGCTGGGTCCTTCCCGATCTTCTGAAGACTTAGCTGGCCCCCTCCCTTCCTCAATCTCTTCATCCTCTTCAAAGCCTAAACTGAAGAAACGTTTCTCCCTCCGCTCTGTGGGCCGATCAGTACGAGGCTCAGTTCGAGGGATCTTGCAGTGGCGGGGAGCTGGTGATCCCCCCTCACCAGTGGGACCCTTGGAGACATCTTCCTCTGGACCACCTGTCTTGGGTGGAAACAGCAACTCCAACTCCTCTGGTGGGGGTGGTAGCACCAATGTGGGGCCAACTAGCAGTGGGACATCCCCTGGGGAAAGATGGACTCACCGATTTGAGAGGCTGAGACTAAGTAGGGGAGGGGGACCCTTAAAGGATGGGGCAGGGACAGTGCAAAGGGAGGGCCTGCTGAGCTTCATGGGAACAGAGGAGGCAGCTCTTGGTGGAGGAGAAGGTCGAGGGGGAGGAGGAACTGGAACTTCATCTGGGGGTGGGGGACCACCAAGGTGGCAGAAGTGTCGCCTGCTGCTTCGGAATGAGGGGGAAGGAGATGGAAGTCGGCTGGAGTTCTATATCCCACCTAAGGTGAGAGAGAAGGGGAAGTTTGACTGGGGCTAGATAATGTAAAAGCCTTGCAGATAAACCCCAGAAGTTTACAAGCCTACAGGCTTTTACTTTTTTATTTTGAAACTTGGACCCATTTTTCTAACTCTTGACACTTGAATATGTAAGACTAGGCTGATGGTAACAGTCTTTTTGCCACTTCCACATTACTTACAAGGTAGAGCAGAGAGCCATTAGGCTTGTGTTGACACCCCTGTGGTGAAGTGGGAAGAGCTGGGAGGCCAGGCCCCCCCCCCCTACCCCCTGGGAAGTAGATGAGTATTTTTGAGCCTGAATATTGGGACTCCTGCCACTTCTACCACAGGCATCCCGACCCCGGATCAACATCCTGTGTTCTACCATCACAGATGTCCGGACAACCACAGCTCTGGAGATGCCTGACAGGGAAAACACCTTTGTGGTTAAGGTCAGAGATTTTGATATCATTCTTTCTTTACTACCATTCCAAAAAATTTGATTCTTGTGTGTTGGTGGGAGAAGAGTGGTAGGTGGTAAGAAGGCTCTTGGCTTTTCCTAGGACTAGAAGCTGTGAGCAAGGTGCCATGACCTTACAGCTAGGGGACTCTTTCCCAAAATTAATATATTTCTTAAAGTTTGGACTGCTTTCACATATATGTATGCATGTACATGTTGAATGCAAAAAAATACATGCAGACACAAATAAAAGTACTTACCTGGGAAGAGAAGCAAAGGAAGGAGAGGAAATGATTGGAGAGAAAGTTCTTGCATTGTGGTTGGAAGGAAAGATCTAGGGAGCTCTCATTGTCTTATTGGCCTCCTCTTTATCCCATGTCCTGGCTGAGGTACCTTACCCTTCCTCCCATAGGTGGAGGGTTCTGTGGAGTATATCCTGGAGACAGCTGATGCCCTGAATATGAAGGCCTGGGTGTCTGATCTACAGGATTGCCTGAGCCCAGGGTGAGGGGCCTGAGCAAGGGAGGGGAGGTGGCAGAAAAGTGCTCAACACTGCTCAGTTTACCTTTTGACTTCCCTCTTTCCATTTTCTTTCCTTTGAAATTTTCTGTGTCACACTGATCCCTGATCTGATGCCTACCCTTGGGACTTCATTCCCTGCCAGGGAGAACACAGACAACCTGGAACTATCCTGCCTCAACCATTCAGAGAGTCTGCCCAGTCAGGAGCTGCCTTTGGGACCTAGTGAGAGCAACGAGCACCTGTCTCAGGGTGAGGCAGAAGGGAAGGAAAGCCAGATCCTTGGGGGACAACTTCTGTATTGTTAACTAGATAATCAGAATTTTAGAGCTAGAAGAGATTTTATTGTCCAACCTCCTTTTATAGGTGGAGAAACTAAGGGTCAGAAAGGAGGAATGACTTGTCCAAGGTAATATAGTAAGTGGCAGAGTTGATATTAGAACTCGGGTCTCCTAATTGATAATCCAGATGGCATATTTTTTTGAAGACCTGTTATCTCAGTTTATTCAGGCAACATTCAATAGATTGTCAGTTTGATGGCTTCTGAGGTCTCTTCCAATTCTAAGGTGGAGATAATTATTTAGTGTCAAATCCTGGATATAGAAAGAACTTTAAGGTTTAGCAACTGTTCTCATGGTTGCAGGGGTAGGAGGAAAGGGCAGGCATACCTTAAGATGAATCAAGCAGTAGTATAAGATGGGACCTGCCAAGGCCATAGTGTATACTAACAGAGGAGGAAGAGGCCTCTGAGGGCTAGAATAGTCAAGGAAGGCTTTTTGGAGGAGGTGGGCCTGGATATGGATAGGCATATGAGAATGCAGAGAGAAAAACTAAGGAGTGTAGTCTTTTATCTTTTAAGAAATGAGCCAGTTGAGGATTTTGAGCAGCAGGTTTGTGATGAATATGGTGTGTTTTAGGAATATTTCTCTGGTGCCCTCTACAAGATATACATGAGGAAGAGATTTGAGTCATGGAGACATGTTAGGAAGCTATCTAGTCTTTCTGTGTCCTAGGGAGAATGGTTCCCCTTTGCCTTATTGGGTTAGGGAGGGTACTGAGTCTCAGACCTTCCCTGCACCCTTGGTTTTTCTTCTAGGGGCATATGGGGGCCTCTCGGATCGTCCCTCAGCTTCTATCTCCCCCAGCTCTGCCTCCATTGCTGCCTCCCATTTTGACTCAATGGAACTACTGCCTCCAGAGTTGCCCCCCCGAGTCCCTATTGAAGAGGGGCCCCCATTGGGAACAACTTACCCCCCACCAGCCCCTTACCCTCCCCCGAACACTCCAGACACCACAGGTATCAGGGTGTGTATGTATGTGTGTGTGTGTATATGTATTTTAAAAATATACATGCACCCCTATTTATACTTTAAGTGTGTGTTGTAAATATATGTGTGGATGGGGGAAAGAGAGAGAGAGAGAGTGTGTGTGTGTGTGTGTGTGTGTTTTTTGTCTTTGCCTTATACATCTTTCTAACTACTACTCTTAATTCTAAATTTCTTGTTAGCTAAACTCCTTCTCTTGGGTCTTTAAGATCTGAGGGACTATGGGTGCCTAATCTAGGGGGAAAGGAAAATCTATAGGGAAGGAGCTTCAAGACAGAAGATTCTCATTAGGGATGGGGAGGCTTCCCTGACACTCCGGTTTCCCAACTCTTTCCTTCCTGAAGGTTCGTTCCTGTTCCAGGGGGAGTCAGATGGAGGTGATGGGGACCACCCCCTTTCAGAGTACCCTTGGTTCCATGGGACCCTCTCCCGACTCAAGGCTGCCCAGCTAGTGTTGGCAGGGGGTGCTGGCAGCCATGGTGTCTTTCTGGTACGTCAGAGTGAGACGAGGAGGGGGGAGTATGTCCTCACATTCAACTTCCAGGGCAAGGCCAAGGTGAGTGGCCCTATGGAAGAAAGGGCTCCTTTCTTTCCTAGAGGAAAGGCAACTTCAGGGGAGAAGGTTGTCAAACCCCGGGGAAGAGGATTAGCTTAGGGAAGTATCCCACAGAGAGAGTTCAAAGGAGGAGGGGCATTCCAGGAAACAGGAGGTTCCCAGGGAAGTGAAGAACTATTGGGGAAAAGATTTTAGATCCCAGGGAAAAGAGTAGTTTAGGTAATGACAGGGAAAAGGCAGCAGCCCTTGAGTCCCAAGAAGAAAGCAGTCTTTACCTTCCCCATCCCGGCCCCCAGCACCTTCGTCTATCCCTGAATGAGGATGGTCAGTGCCGGGTGCAGCACCTCTGGTTCCAGACGGTCTTTGACATGCTGGAGCATTTCCGGGTCCACCCCATTCCTCTGGAGTCTGGGGGCTCCAGTGATGTTACCCTCGTCAGCTATGTCGTGGCCTCCCAGCGGCTACAAGGTAAGGGGGGCGGCAGGGGAGAGGGTTCTTGCTCATCAGAGAAGTGAGATGTGAGCAGAGAGGAAAAGAAGGCTCTCATACGCAAGTTGGAGAGCATGTTTAGTGGGGAAGAAGGGAGGGAGAGAAAACATTTGCACATTTGGAACAAAAAAGACAGTGAACGTACCTTGCTGAGAGGTGCTTAGCCATTCTGCCTTTCCCTTGAGAGATGATACTCAAACCAGGTGGGAGGTGGGAGGTGGTGAGAATGGGATTGGTACATTTTCATTTCCATCAAAAGCCTCTGTCCATTGTCTGTCTCTGCTTCCATCCTTCCCTACTTTTCCCTCTCTTGTCCTCATCTGTACTTGGATCTTCTTCCCTTCTTGGCAATGCTTCCTCTGCTCTCCCATATGTTTGCCCCATATGACCTTTACCCAAACCTCTGCTCCCCATCTTTCCCCTTCCAAACCACCCTTAAACCCTTGCTATCCTGTCTATACCCCCTCCTCACACCCCCCCAACCCCCCAGGCAGGGAACGGGCAGGGAGCCGAGCTGGGGTGTGTGAGGGAGATCGCTGCTACCCCGACGCCTCTTCCACCCTCATGCCCATCGGAGCGAGTGACTGTGTGTAAGTGTGCTTCCTCCCCATGTTCCATCCTCCATGAAGGGGCTTGGAAGGTGTGGGAAGAAGGTACTTGGGTCCTGAGGATAATGGAGGTAAAAGGGAGGGGGGTGTAAGAAGACTTAAGTCACATCTGCTTTACCTGAATTATCTTCCTTCCCTACTCTTTCCAGAACCGAACATCTCCCATGATCCATCCCAACCTCCTGACCCTGATTCAAGGGCAGACCCTGCACACCCTGGGGAAGAGGAGTTGATGGTAGAAGCATCAGAAGCTTCAGAGGAAGAGAAGGCAGGCAGTGGAGGGACCCCAGGAGAGCTGGGCCCTGTGGCTGAGCCTGAGGAGGCCACAGCCCTAAACAGGGAGCCCTCAGGGGTAGAGGGGCCTGGTGGGGAGGTGGGAGTGACCCCTTTTGTGCATTTCTTGCAGTTGCAGCCAGGGAATGCCGGGGAGGAAGGGGTCCGCTCCAGAGCCATCAATAACCAGTACTCCTTCTTATAAGGATGAATACCCCCACACAACCAATTCCCCCTTTCTCCCTGGTCCCGGGCCAGGACCCAGGACAGATCCTCACCAGAGAGGTACAAATGCTTCCCTTGCCCATTTGAGTAGGGGGTGGGAATGGTACAGGACCGAGGGACAGAGCCATTAGTAACTTCCCAGATAACACACTCCAAGCTGTCCCTTTCCCTGGGCAGGGGACTTGGATCCGTTACCTCCTTTTGGGGGTGGGCCAATTGTGCTCAGCCTCGCCCCCTGTGGGCCATTTCTCCAGTACCTCTCACAGCTCTGTGATGTATTGGGGAGGGGCTGTATCAGCTACATTAAGGATTTTTTTTTTTAAGTGAAATGGAGAAACATAAATAAAAAAGGTTTATCTCAGCTCTCTTCTGGTCATTGGCCCAATGTTTGTATCACAGGATGGAATGGGAGATGGGGAAACAATTGATTTAGAAGACTCACATCTATATACTTTCACTTCTCATGTCACACCAACCATCTTTTTAAGTCCCTTCTAATTCTTAACATTCTGATTCTGGAATTCTAGCCCCACAGAGAGAACTGTGAAATAGAGCCAGGGAGGGCAGTGGTTTCTTTTCCCCAAATAAACTGTTCTGGCAGAGGTCAAAGATAATAGCCATTGAGCCAAGCTGGAAAGTCCAGACTTGAGGGCAGGGTTTCTGGGTATGGGGTGTTGAGAAAGAACACCTTATTGTGGGATGACTTGGAGTCCTATGTTTTGGTTCTGCCATTCAGCTAAATGTGGTTTATTGGGGAAGTCACTTTATTTGGGCTTCAGTTTACTCTATAAATGAGGGCGTTGACTTGGATAGTATCGTGAGGACCCTTCCAGCGCTGACATTCTGTGTCCCAAGTGACTGCTCCCAGCTTTGATGGTACATTTCTCCAAAAGAGGGCACCCCTGGGCCTCCTAGCTACTCTGGCTTTCATGTGTAGTTCATTGGATTGTCAGACTTAATAGAGAAAGACATTTTACAGAGGGAATTAGGAAGAACCATCTATTCAATATCTGGTTTAAAAGATGAGATGGACCCCCAAAAGTAAATGGTTTGCATGAAGTGAGACAGGTAATAGGAGCCAAGTTGGGATTCAAATACAGGGTTGCCCACTGTAAATGCTCTTCTTCTTACATCCTATCATGCTATCTGCCTTTTAATAAGACCATCTCCATTGTATTCCAGAACTACTCCCACTACCTTTCATGTTCTGTTCTCTCTTTCTTTTTCTTGTGTTTCTGCTCTATCACTATTCAATCTAATGGGATGCTCCAGCCTTGTATTCTTCCCTTTCCCTTGGCCTTGCCACTCCCTTTCCTTCTGTCCTAACTCCCCTCCTCCAGCAGGCCCTTGGCTCTTGTGACCTTGTTATTCTGAGCCTCTGCTTCTTACAGGAGATGGACAGGAGACAGCTGGAGACTGCAGTATGCCCTGGGCAGGGAGCTGGCTGAAGGTTGCTGGCTTTTCCCACTTGGTCTTCTCTCTGGGGCTTTCATAAACTAGTTTTGGGGGAGCATGAGGGGTGGAAGCAACCCTTTGAAGAAAAGTTGGGGGATTTTAGTGTTATATATGAGAATACCACTGGAGATGAACAAGATATAATTCAGAATTAAACTGATGAGAAAAAAATTATATTCCCAGCTTGCCTCTCCTTCAGTCTTTAGAAAATTGCCTTTGCAAGGTAAAAGGGAACTCTAGGGAATGGGCCTTCCTCCAGGGTTCTCATGTTTGGGTGATAATTGTTCCTTTTCCCTAAATTTTGGGCCTCAGGACTTCCTCACAGACGCTGAAATGTTAGAAAGGTATTGAAAAGGACCTGAGGATTTTGGTCCAACCTCCTTATTTTATAGATGAGGGAGGAAACTTAAGCTGCAATAAGAAGTTACTTGCCATAGATACAGGGGGAGTTGATGATAAAGCTTTTTTTTCCCCACCAGCCCTAGGATATAGGGGTGAGGATATCTTCTTCAATCAAATCAGAAAGTATTTGGTCATTTAAGTGGGAAAAAAAAATTTTCATTTTCTAAATTATTTTCCTCCATTTTTTAGAGGGAGACCACTGATCTCCCCATGTGTAATAGTGGATAAATCATTTTTCCTCCCCAAGCCTATATATGGAATTTTTATCTATGGAATTAGGGAACTTAGGGTTTTGGACTAGCACTCAAACTTCAATCGTTTTGTTTTTTTTTTGGTTTGTCCCTTAATATAAATCTGTGCCCTTTTATCCCCCATATTCCCTATATCATGTTCTCTCTCTGTCTCTGTCTCTGTCTCTGTCTCTCTCTCTCTCTCTTTCTCTCTCTCTCTCCCTTCTTTCTTCCCTCCCTCCCTTTCCTCCCTCTCCATGTTTGGTCACTCGTGCTCCTTCAAGATGGGCAGTGGCCCCTGTCACTCACCAGGGTAGGGAAAAAGTAGCCTGAGCAGTAGCTTAGGCTATGCCCTCTCACAACTCTCTCCTCTACCCAGATAACATGGGATCACGGGATAGGTTTGAAAGTCCTCTGATTCCTGTGGGTGTGATTCTCTCACATAACTGCCCCATTTTGTGTAGCCCCCACACACCCACCTCCCACCTCCCCAGAGGTCAGGGAAGGACTCAGCTGTGGAGGAGAGAGTCAAAGCTGTGAAAAAGGGGAGGGGGAGGAGAGCCATGTCCTCACCTCACCCTGGAGGTTGCCCTTCCAGCCCAGGCAGAGGAGTGGTAAGGTACTGGAGGGTTCAAGTGGGAAGTATTCCTAAACCTTTCCTCTGCCCCTCACCCCTACAAAGTACCTGGTTTTCCCAAGTTAGGGATTCCTCTTTCCTCAGGCTCCCTTTCTCCTATGCCTTTCTTGAGACTCTTAGCAGCAAAATAGACCTTAAAGATTAATTAGCTAGTCCAGCCTCCTCATGCCACAAATGGAAAAAGGAAGGGGGGGGGGGAAAGTGATTTGTCCAAGGTCACACAGCTCCCTTTCTATGACCTTCCCATCTCTAATCCTTCACTAGTTATTCCT
This sequence comes from Gracilinanus agilis, assembly GCF_016433145.1. Taxonomy (NCBI): domain Eukaryota; kingdom Metazoa; phylum Chordata; class Mammalia; order Didelphimorphia; family Didelphidae; genus Gracilinanus; species Gracilinanus agilis. The sequence continues at coordinate 132,759,331 of NC_058130.1, read as the reverse complement.
CATCCCCTCTCTGTTCTACTACCACCTTATCTTTCCCTTGCTCCTTCAGTTATTGCCTTCCTCATTTCTCCTTCCTCTTCTGCACCCCTCTTTACCAGCTCACATTCTCCTGACCCCCAAGGTCCCATCCTACCTCCCCCATTCTCCAGCAGTTGCCTAGTGGTAACCAGATGCTCCACCCTGGAGAAAGGGGTGGGGGCTGGCTCAGAGCAACTGCTACTCCTGGGAGGCTGACATGGAATCCAGGGCATATAAACTTCTTGTGCCTTTGGACCCAGTCTTTCAGTCCTGCTTGGCTCCTGACAACAGGGCCTTCTGCTCTTTTCTCCTTATGGTTCAGTTTGCTTATTCCACCTTCCCCTTACCTCTGGTCTGTTCCCCTCAGCTCTCCCTTTTAGGACTTTTTCCATTCTCCATCCTGTCCCCCATGGCTTCTCCAAATAAGGCAGCTGTAGTGTGGTAGAAAAAGTGATCAAATCAGAAGAACTAGGTTTGAATCTCAGCTGTGCCACTTATAATCTGTGTGATTATGGACATCTTTCTGGATCTCATCTATAAAATAAGAATTGGGATAGATAATCTCCAAGGTCCTTTTCAACTCAAAATCCTATGATCTCCCTAACACCCACCTGTCTCTGTCCTCTATTTCTTTATTTTATTTTTATTTTTTAGAAAAAATTCTCATGGTTCCATGATTCATGTTCTTACTTTCCCCTTCACACACACCCCCTCCCCCCATAGCTGACATGCATTTCCACTGGCTTCTGTCCTCTATTTCACCAGATCTGACCCTCTGCAGTCGCAGCCATACCCATTCCCTTTGACTATACCAGCCTGATTTAGTTTAAATCCTCCATTGCCCATCCCAATCTGATTTCCCTTGAGGAATCTGTCCAACTCATGAGCACACTATAACCATTTCCCTTGTTCTCCACTGATCCTGGATTTCTCCTCTCTTATGCAATCCTCACCTGGATCTGAGACCAGCAGTCAAGTGATAGTAGCAAGAACTGTATACATTAGCTATAATGTTTTAGGTCAAGACAGGTCAAGACCTATCAGTGTGGAGGAAGCCATGGCTTGAGAAAGAGTAGTTATTTCTATTTGTCCTTGTCTAGGAGGGTATCTCTACCCGCATTCTAAACCTTCAAACCATATGTCTCTCCCCTTTGTGCCATCAGCACATTTTGTAGCCTCTTGGGTTACCCCTGTGGCTGGGTATCCCATTTTCCTGGGGGGAGGGAGTGGGGGGGATTCCCTATCAGGAATGGTGGAGCAGGGACTTGTGTTTCCCATGGCTTTAGGAGGGCAGGTGGGGAGGTGGTGTTGGCAGGGGGTACATGCAGTCCTGGCTTTACTCACCAGCACTTGGACACTAAATCCCATGTTGATGGCTCCTGCTGCCCCCCTCCCTGGGGTAGGATTACCACCTTCTGCCCTGTCTCTTTGACGCTCTCCCCTCCTCATTTCCACTTGCCCCTCTAGAGTTGCTCTCTCTTATCCCACAATAGAGAATCTCTCCTCTAGTTTTGTCTTAGATTCCCCCGGCCCCTTCACTCCCCTTAGCAGGTCCAGTCTCAATGTGTTTCCTCCTTTATTTCATTGGGATGAAAAAGATGCTGAAAGTTATGGTAGTGGGAACAGGCTGAGCTGTTCAAGAGGGAGTAGATGGTGGAGGGAACAAATGGGTAGGGGGAGGGCAGAAAAGTGAAGGGGAGAAGGGATCAGAGGGTTGAAAGGGGGTAAGAAAGAAAAAGAATAAGATTGGGTTGAGGAAACTAGAATTTGATGGACAGAGGAGGCAGGGAAAGTAAGTTGAGGGGAAGATGAGAAACTTAGGAGACAGACAGTCTCAGTCTCCCTCTGCCCCCTCTTTCCCTGGGGCAGGGGCCACTCTGGCTTTATGAGTGACATCTCAGGCTGCAACCCCACTGTTCCCCCTCTGTCAGCAAAAATACCTCTCTCTTCTGGCCCCTCCTGTTAGGGTCTTGGCCAGCCAATCCTGGGCCTGGTGGGGGGGTTGGGCACCCCCCCCAGTTACTCATAAGGGCCAGCTGGGGGTTGGGGGGGTGGCCGGCTGCTGTAGGTTGGACGGGGGTCAGTGTTGCGTAGAGGGGAGGCAAGCCCATCGTGGGGCTGAAGAGAGACAGACAGAGATAAGCAGGTGGAGAGACTGAGGAGGAAACCCCCCACGTGTGAGAGAGACCCCCTAGAAAGAACGCACCGGCCCCTGGCCCCCAGGAAGGGAGCAAGATGGAGGCCGCACACTCCAAGACAACGGAGGAATGCCTGGCCTATTTTGGGGTGAATGAGAACACTGGCCTCAACCCTGACCAAGTTAAAAGACACCTAGAGAAGTATGGACCCAATGGTGAGTATCTGGGGTTGGAGATGATTATCTCTCTTCTCCAGTATGGTGCCCCTTCTCCTAAGATTCTAGGGGGAAAGCCAAGGAGCAGGACAATTGAATTCTGGAAGGGAAGTGGGAATTGATGGAGTGGCATCTCCAAGGCTTTGATTATAGCTTGTCTCACTTTCTCCTTCTGTGGCCTAATTATTCCACTTTGGACATAATATTCTGGGAGAGGAGGAAATATTGGGCTGAAGACACTAGGTCCTAAATGAACTGTTTTATTCTCTTCTCTCCCAACCCTATTCTCCAGAACTCCCTGCAGAAGAAGGTAAGTCAATAATCCCTGTCTATCTTCCCTCCCTTCTCTTGCTGCACCCCAGAGCCCCTATCCCAGCTGCTTTGGGCTATAGGTCCTTATGCTTAAAGTTTGTTTGTCAGTGAATAAGGTCCACCAAAAGGGAAGAGCTTCTCATTTCTGCACTCTTGTTCACTGTCTATTCTTTTCTCACCCAGCCCTGACCCTCATCCCCCGCCCCCAAACCAAACCCAATAACAAGAAAAAAGAGAAAAAAAAGGTAAAGTTTTTACTCTTATCCCATTGAGGTCTGCCTCTTGCTCCTTGAGCTATGGAGTTGTTCAGTACTGAGCATTTTAATTTCTCCAGACCCTCAGATCTAACCCCCTTCCACCTTATTACCCTACATCCCTTAGCCTTTTTCTTCAGTGTGCCCAACCCTGAGCATTCAGCATTTCCCTCTTTGATTACTATCCCCCTTGAACGGGGCAATCTTCTCTCTTTCCCTGCCTTTCTCTCTCAGGCAAGTCCCTGTGGGAGCTAGTGGTCGAGCAGTTTGAAGACCTCCTTGTTCGAATCCTGCTTTTGGCTGCCTGCATTTCCTTTGTAAGTTCACAAATGGCATTAAGGCAGGGGAAGAGGGCTGGGAGACCATGGGAGTAGGGGCACCTTTGTGGGGTGGCAGCAATTATTGGGGGTGAGGGAGAAGCTATGGAAGAACAGTTGTGGGGTTCCCTTCCCCCTCTGCTTTAGTTTCCTTCTCTCAAAAATGATGATGATGATCGGCAAGAGAAAAGTGCTTGGCAAATCTTCAAGCGCTCTAGGGACATGATAGAAATAATTTGATATTCATAACAGTGACTCAAGTCCTGTAGCGCTATGAGGTTTTATAGCAGGAGAATGGATGATGATGGAAGGAGGGGTACTCTGCTCAGCGTTGGAAAGCAAGATTCATCATTAACTACAGGGTTGGGGACAGGCTTGAGGGTCCTCTCAGGAACCTGTGGGAAGGAGCAGGGACAGATGGTGGGGCTTCAGATAGGGGTGTGTGGGGGGAGGGGGCTGGAAGTGTCTCCCCACCCTTTGGACTCTGGTTGCTTTCCCTGGGGAACCTCATTGGATCCCAAACTTACTGCCTCTTAAAAGACGAAGGAAATTGATGATGATGATGATGATGATAATAATAATAATAATAACAATAATAATAATGCCAGAGCAACCACGCTCATGGGACAGCAGGACGCACAGGGCAGCTAGCACCTCTCCCACCCGGCATGCTCTGGGGTTTGGGTTCCCCAGACTGGGAGGCTGGGGATCCTAGGGAGTCCCGGATCCGTCCATGCTGATTGGGCCAGTGGGAAAACCAGGGAGTGCCAGTCGAGGAATGAGCAGCTCGCAGCCTTAAGTTGCTCTCTGGCTTCCAGCCCTGAGTCCTTTCTGCCTGGCTCCTCCTGGTCCTCAGTTTTCAAATGACCGACCCTCAGCTTTCTCTTCCTCTCCACTCTGGGCCAGGGTCTACACCATGGGGAGGGGGGAGGCGGTGTCTTGCTCCCCACAGCCCCACTTTGCTCCCCCTACTGCAGGTCTCTGCTCCTCCAGGCTTCTCTGCAAAAGGTCTGACCTTGGCTTCCCGCCACCCTCCTCTTTCCTCTTGGAAACAACTCCCCAGACCTCCAGCCCCCACCTCTGGCCGTCTCCTTCCCTATCCTACCATTCCTTGGTCCTCCCCCACCCCACATTTCTCCCGTGGCTCTTCCCTGCCCTCCACCAGTTGTCCACTGCATCCCCGGTGGGGTCGAATCTCCTCTTCGACCCCTAGGCCCTCTGCAGCTCCTCCCTCCCTCTGGTTCTCACAGATCATCCCTTCAGCTCTCTGGAAAAACATCCTCCAGATCCCTTTCCCTCCTCACCCTGATTCCCTTTCTTCTTGGCTGTCAGGGCACTCCTTTTCCCCTCTCAAGTTTGTATCTTGACATTTGCTGGAGCTGTCGCTGGGCAGGGAAAACAGCTGGGGCCGGCTGTGTGTACACGAGGCCCGGTAATCCTATCTCCCCGCAGCTCTCTTGAAATTGGAGTCCCCACCCCCCTCCCCTCAACCCTGGGCTGGGGTGAGGAGAAGGGCCCAGGCTGCAGGGTGGCTCCCAGCGCCTGTACTTTTACAAAAAACCATGTTCCTGTGGGGAAGGAGTGACTTGGGTTGGGGTGGCTCGCTGCGCAGGACACAAAATCAAACCGGAGTGGGTAGATGTTGAGAGACCTCCAATAAATCATCCATCCCTTATGGCTGTGAATGTGTGCCTGAGCATAGTGTCAGAAATGTTGGACTTGTTAGATCTGGAGTCAAGAGACTTGGATTCAAATCCAGCCTCAAGACACTTGTTGGGATCATTGTGCAAAATTATTTAACTGCATACAGTCTCAGATTTCCTCAGCTGTAAAATAGGAGTAAGAATAATTGCAGTCTTTACTTCAAAAGCTACATAACTACAAGTTATTATTCTGTGGGTTCCCCACTGTCCAGGGGTGAGTCTTTCAACATGTAAGTGAAAAATGGACTTGAGCATATGTTAACATGTATTAATATGCCTTCTTAATGGTATAGGTGTGAAGGAACTGCTGGTGGTAGGTATTTAACTTTCGGATTCCTGCCCTTCTCTGGGGCAGTCTCATTGCCTCTATCTCCTTCCCACAGGTGCTGGCCTGGTTTGAAGAAGGCGAGGAGACCATCACAGCTTTCGTAGAGCCCTTCGTTATCCTCCTCATCCTCATTGCCAATGCCATTGTTGGGGTTTGGCAGGTCAGGATCCCTCATGCCCTGTCATACCTTCCCAGGCTCCCTCTGGTCCCTTGTGTGATACCCTGTACTGAGTTTCTTCCTTCTATATTTCCACTTCTCCTGGGCTTTGTACTCCTTTAAGGGGTCACCCCTGCCTTTTTTGCCCCCTTCTCATTCACATTCCCTCAGAATGTCAGAACTTGCTGACTCCTCCTTTTAGGAATTTTCTTTCTTGCAGGTGCCTGGGCATCTCTCTCCTCCCATTCTAGTTTCTCATACCCAACCACAAAAGTCTGTTTCTTCCTATTCCCTATTTTCTGACCTTCCCCTGGCCCCTGGTTGTTTCTTTTCTCTCCCTATGGACCCTCCCCATTGACATTTCTTGCCATCCCCATATCGGATTATCCATCTTTCCCGGAACTTGCCAATACCAGTACTATGTCCAGTGCTCTGTTTTTCCTTAGATAACGATAGTGATATTCCTTATACTTCAGCCTTGGGCAACTCCCTCTCTAGGCTACCCTAACCTTTCAGGGACCTCGCTCCTCCAGCTGTGCTCCCTGCAAATCCGTCCCTTCTTCCTTGAGACTCTCCAATCTCCTCCTCCTCCTTGAGGTCCCGGTTCATCATCTTCTCTGTCTCTCCTGCAGGAGCGTAATGCAGAGAACGCCATTGAAGCGCTTAAGGAGTACGAGCCCGAGATGGGCAAAGTGTACAGGGCCGACCGAAAGTCCGTACAGAGGATCAAGGCCCGGGACATCGTCCCTGGGGACATCGTGGAGGTGGCTGGTGAGTTCCCAGTGGTGAGACTCGGGGAAAGGAGAGGAAGGGCACAGGGCATCCTGGGAAATTGTATCTGCGGGTATGCGTGCTGAGGGACTTTGCTCATCTTTGGGTGTCTGAATGAGAAGGGGTGGCCGTGCAAAAGCTCAGGAACGAGGGACTGAGGGAGGGAGAGGTAGAAAGGTCTTGGCTCCTCCTTCCCAGACTCCTGAGGAGGTCACCCCAGGGCATTCAGGCGTCTCCCCCTCATCAGCGCCCCCCAGCAGCTGCCCCCTTCTAGAGTCTCATCAGGAACAGCCAGTCCTGTCCCTGTGGCTGAAAGCAGAACCCCCTGCCCCCTCCTTCCCTCACCCGGCACTTGTTAGCAACAGGTGTACCCAGGGCCCTGCCAATGGGCCCCATCACCCCCCACCCCTTGCTTCGCTTCCCCCTCCTTCCCCCACCCCAAGCTTCGTCAGCTATAAATCTTGACCTCTCGCTGCCCTTGAGGAGTCTCCGAGGGGAAGGAGCGTGGGTGGCCGAGAGATCAAGCCCCCGGCCATGTATGGAAAACATGGGCGACAGAGAGAGCACGAGACCCGGTGCTGGGAGGGGGGGCGGGTTGTGGGTTGGGAGGGAGCTCCAGGAGTGTCCCCGCCTCCCAGAAACCGAGGGACACTTAATGCCTAACTGGGGAGAGGGGTGGGGGCCAGGCGGCTAAGATTACGACGATTCTGTCCCCTTCAGCGGTTTTTATATTGGCTCTTCTGCCCAGAGCTTCCCTCCATCTCGGAGGCCCCTGTGACACATAGAAATGCTGTCCCCCTACCATTACTCCAATAGGAGAGTGTGGAGACTCTGGGGTGGGGAGCCAAGTGAAGAGGTGGGTGCTGAGGATTTCCCTCCTGTGCCCCAACACAGCGCAACACAGTTCGGAGCCAGGGCCATGACTGTCTATAAATACTGCCTGGGCTAGGGTGACAGGGTGTCGGGCCATGGGCCAGCCTCTTGCCTCCCTTGTTTCCTCTATCCTCAGGATTGGTGGTCCCAGAGATGGCTAGGGTGGGTTTCCTGCTTCCCAATAATGGAACGGAGAGTACCCTTCTCTTAAGGACCATCCAGAGGGGTTGCATTTGTAGACCGAAATCCAGGAGAATGTTTTTTGGTTCCCTGAAAGGTTCTCAAATGGGAGAGGTCGTACCCCAGCATGGCATCTGTCTGTTCAGCACTGAATTCCTAGTATTAATTGATATGCTCATGGGTCTATCCTATTTCTGAGGCTACGATCTCTATTCTAAGTCTGTGTATGTACATCTCTCCTCTTTGGTTTTTCTTCTTATATCTCCCTTTCCCATTTTTCTATCTTCTTTTGTCTTTCCCCATCTTTCTCCCTTACCTCAGTTTCTCCTGGTTTCTTTATTCCACTTACTCTTTCTTCCATTGGTTTAATTTCTTCCAGTTCTTTCCTTCCCCAACCTCATTAAGTAGTCTCATTTCCCTTTCTTGCTTACTTCCATTCATATGATTTCCCATCTCATTGTTAGTCTGCCCCAAATCCTTTTGGTCAGTAAATCATTCAGCAAATATTAATCACCACTGAATGCATATGGAATATTGTTTTAGTCTCTGGAGAAATTTGAAGACATAGTCCTAGACCTCATGGAGCTCTGAGACAGAAGTTCTTCACCTCTTTTGTGTTACAGATTCCTTCAGCAGTCTGGTGAAGCCTGTTGACCTCTTTTCATAATAATATTTTCAAATGCAGAAAAGAAAATGCTTAGGATTACAAAGAAAACCAATCATATTTTAAATTCATGCATCGATTTTTTTAAGTTCATGGATCCGGATCCAAGATTAAGAACCCCATAGAGAGATGACTATATTATAGAAGTTCAAAACCAAATTCTATCTGCAATTTGAGGAGGAAGGTTGTTTTTAAGTGGAGGGATCAAGGAAGATTTAATGGAAGAAGTGAACTTTGTTGGGTGGGAATTCAATCCACAAAGACAGGTGGGGAAGGTATAGAAAGGGAAAAGTGATAAATTTATCCTACTTTTCCCTCTCATTTTATTTCCTGGCATGCCATTTCCCTTCCTCTCTTTACTATTCTCCTTCTGCCCTCCCCTAACTTCATCTTGTCTCTTCTGATTTTTAACCATTCTTTCTTCAGTTTTTCTTAGTTTTGTTTCCCCTTCCCTCTTTCATGACTCTGTTTTGCCTCCTTCCTTCTCTCCCTAGCTTTTCTTCCATAATCATCTGCTTCTCTCTTGTTCACCTGTTCTCTCCTCCTTTTCCCATGATTGCCAACTTGGCCATGTTTCCTCTTACCCCATTATTTCTTTCTCTGACTGACTTTTTCTGGCCCTCCAACCTCGAGTACTTTTAGAGTTCTGCTTCTTTATTTTAAAACAAAAGTGTGTTCTTATCCTTTGCTTTTATATAATCCACACTTTTGAATATATTTCTTCTCTCTGCCTCATTCAGAGAGCCAACCATCATAACATAAAAATAAAAATTGAGTGTGGGAAAAAAATCAGTCCATCAAAGTGAAAATCCATTAATCAGTTCCTACATTAGATGTACTACACCTACACCCTCCACCTTGGCAAAGAAGGGAAGAAAGTGCCTTGTCATGTATCTTCTTCAGGGCCACATGCAGTCATATAATTACAAAGCTTTCATTTCCCCCCATTTTTTTCAATTTACATTATTGTCATCACTGTGTATGTTGTTTTCTGGATTCTACTTATTTGACTTTGCCTCATTCAGTTCATATGGATTCCAATGTTTCTTGATATTTATATTCATTGTTTTTATACCCTAGTAATATTCTGTAACATTAAAATATCATAATTTAGTTATACATTGCTCAATTAATGGACACATTTCATTTTCAGTTCTTTGCTACTATAAAAACATTGCTATCAATATTTGTGTATAAATGGGATTTTTCTTATTTTTTACTTCTTTGGGATACTTGCCTAGCAATGGGCATATATAATGGTGTGGAAATTCTAGTCATTTTCTTAGCATAACTCCAAATTGCTTTCCAGAATGGTCAGACCAATTCACAGCTCTGCCAATAGTGTGCCTTTCTTTCCATAACTTCAAAAATTGACAATTTACATCCTTAATCATCTGTAACAACATGCTGGGTATGAGGTAAACCTCTAGAACTGTTTTGATTCACATCTCTTTTAGTATGAGTGATTTGGAACACTCTTTTTATGTAGTTTTTCATAGTTCCAAGTTTATTTGTTTGCTTTAAAAAACCCTTACCTTGTTAGAATGGACACTAAGAATCAGTTCCAAGGCCGAAGAGCAGTAAATGCTAGGCAACTGGGATAAAGTAACTTGCCCAGGGTCACTGGGCAGTTAGGAAGTATCTGAAGTCATATTTGAACCCAAGACATCCTATTTCTAAGCCTGGCACTCTGTCCATTGCATTGAGCCATTTAACTGCCTCAGTCTCTAGTTTCTTCGAGAAATTTTTTTTTCATCACCTTTGACTATTGTGGAATTGTTCTTGGCCCCATCTATTTTTTTTAAACCTTTACCCTCTATCTTGGTATCAGTTCTAAGACAGAAGAGTGGCAAAGACTAGGCAATCAGGGTTAAGTGGCTTATTTGCCCAGGGACCCATAGCTAGGAAGCATTTACTTAGCTGCGTTAGTCTTATCTATTTGTGTTCGATCTTTATGTGACTTGTATTTCAAACTTTTATCAGAGATATTTAATACACACAAAAATTGTTTTCTGGCAACTATTTTCCTTCTTATCCTGGGAACATATGTATCCTAGATTTTGTTCATAGTGTACTGTTTCAATTTTACTGTAGACATCTTGTTACCAATAGATGATCCTTTTGTCCCTGAATATATCTTTCTTTCTCCTTGTTCCGCCTACAGTTTCCAAAAATAAAGAAATGGGTTTCCCTCCCAACTGACCTGACCTCTCTTTTTTCCCTCTACAGTGGGTGACAAAGTCCCTGCAGATATCCGAATCCTCTCCATCAAATCCACTACACTTCGGGTTGACCAGTCCATCCTCACAGGTGAGAGATTGTTCGAGGTGGAAGAAGAGATGAAGTCTTTGAGTGAGGAAAAGGAGAAGGAGGAAGATAACATTTTTGAGATGTTCTGGGATAGAGATCTTCAAGATAGGGAAAAATGACAAATGACTCTAGGCCAGTGATGGGCAAACTTTGTAAAGAGGGGGCCAAAGGAAAAGAAATGCTTATACGTCAGTCTGTTTCTAAGGCAACTCTTTCGAAGTTTCATTGTATTGTATCCTACTCACTGTATTTATCAGATTAGGAATAATGTCCTGCAACAAATAGAACATTTCAGGGGGTGCGGCCCATGGGCTGTAGTTTGCCCATCTCTAGGCTTTTCTTGAGGTTTCTGGTGGCCAGTGTCCTTTGTTTCCTTGTTTTCTAAACTTTCCCACTTTGTGACATTGGGGGAGCTGTTGGGATACATGAGAGGTGTGGGGAGGAAGAGGGAGTGTTAGCTCCCCACCTACCTTCAGCCTAGCTATCATTACCTTCAAATTCCCCACTCTAAACTGCATTATAAGGGGGCAGCTGGGTAGCTCAGTGGATTGACAGCTAGGCCTAGAGATGGGAGGTCCTAGGTTCAAATCTGGCCTCAGACACTTCCCAGCTGTGTGACCCTGGGCAAGTCACTTGACCCCCATTGCCTACCCTTACCACTCTTCTGCCTTGGAGCCAATACACAGTATTGACTCCAAGATGGAAGGTAAAGGTTAAAAAAGAAAAAAATAAACTGCATTATACTTTGCGTACTTATTTAGACTAGACTTCATCCTGTCTTCTTTTTCCAAAACTACTTCTTTCCTTACTTCAAAAACTGACTTGGAGGAAACCCATGATCTTTTGGCACATTGAAGGCCCCTGATAAATGTCATCTTGTCCAGCTTCTTTTTTTCATGGAGGAGGAAGGGGAGGGATCAGTGAGAGGCCCACTTCAGATGAGGGAATCCAGAACTCAACCAAGCCATTTTGAGCCATGACCTATCCCTTAGTAATGTAAAACAGCTGAGAGCCCTTGGGAAAGAGGACAAATGTCCTAATTCCTGGAGCCATTTGAGGGGCACTGACAGAATGTATGTTCCTTGGATTAGGCTGTTAGGATGAGAGGAACATCCTAAAACCAGATTAACTCTCCTTCGGCTTCTCTTTAGGTGAGTCTGTGTCTGTCATCAAGCATACAGAACCTGTCCCTGACCCACGAGCTGTTAACCAGGACAAGAAGAATATGCTTTTCTCGGTGAGCTCCTCTGGACCAGAGGGGGTCAGGGTTGTCCATCTGCAGAGAGGGTGGTGGTGGGATATGAAGGAATTGTGGCAGGGTAAAGGGTAAAGAATCTGCACCTGCCCTGCCCAGAGCCAGAGTGTGCCTTCTTCCCAGTAAGCTCAGAGGCCTCTTCTGGGAAAGGAAGATGGTGATATCGCCCTCACCTAATTCATCTATGTCTGGTCCCTGCCTCCCAGGGCACCAATATTGCAGCAGGAAAGGCAGTAGGCATCGTGGCGACCACTGGTGTGAGCACAGAGATTGGGAAAATTCGGGACCAGATGGCAGCCACAGAACAAGAAAAGACACCCCTACAGCAGAAGCTGGATGAGTTTGGCGAGCAGCTGTCCAAAGTTATCTCCTTGATCTGTGTGGCTGTCTGGCTCATCAACATTGGACACTTCAATGACCCCGTCCATGGGGGCTCCTGGTTCCGTGGTGCCATCTACTACTTTAAGATAGCCGTGGCCTTGGCTGTGGCCGCTATTCCTGAAGGTGTGAGAAGAAGCCTCCTTCACACTCTCTTCATTTTCCCATCATTCGGTTTGCCTGCTGTCTGTCTCGATCCTCAATTTCTGTCTCCCCTGATCCCTCTGCTCCCCCACCTGGCCCTATGTGGAGAAATGGCGTCTCTTGCCAGGTTTGCCTCACTGCCTGGCTTTGCTTCAGGTTCTCTTAGCATGGCTACTTCTTCCCAGGGTATCATGATGTACCTGGGATGGCACTGCAGCAGGCAACCTATTTTCCTAGTGTCTCTCGTGACTGCCCCCTCCAGGGACTCCACTCACTCTTTACTCCCTCATCTGACCCCCAGGGCTGCCTGCGGTCATCACCACCTGTCTGGCCCTGGGCACTCGGCGGATGGCAAAGAAGAATGCAATTGTGAGGAGCCTGCCCTCTGTGGAGACTCTGGGCTGCACCTCAGTCATCTGTTCAGACAAGACCGGCACCCTCACCACTAACCAGATGTCTGTCTGCAAGGTCAGAACCCCATGTCTGGGAAGCTAGCCCTTGTCTCTAGCAGATGCTCCAATGGTTGTGGGGCTAAGGTGTAAGACTAGCGTTGCCTCTGACTCCATCCCTTATTTTGTGCAGCTGCTTATTTGGGTCCTGAAAAAGCTCGAAGTGTTAACTGAAGATGGCACTGATAATGGATGGGCAGAGTGTCCACCTAGGGCTCCCTTTCTCTGTGTTCACTCTATAGAAGGAGAGGGCCCTTCCCTCTAACCCAGCTGCTCTCCCAGACCGGCCACTCCCTGGCTCAGCTTTGAAAACGGAATAGGCTGGTGTTAACTTTAGAATACTCACTGTTATAAATAAGACTCCATACTTGCCCTTATTATAGAATGTAAGAAAAGCTTGAGGGAAATTTGTTGGGGGAGGATTAAGGCGAGCTAAAAGCAGACTTACACTAAATGCCTGCTCAGATCACCATTACTCTGGGAAATATGGGGGAGGGAAGAAGTTAGAAAAATTAGCCTCCCCTTGATTCTGACAACTAACTTTTTTATTGTATGTCTAATTCTAGAAGTGAATTTAGGGCATTTAGGGAGAAGCGTGATGCCAAGAATTAAATACCCATCTAGATAGTGAAGGTCTCTTATCTAGCTGAGTGTCTCTAGCCTTGACTGCTTAATCAGATCGAATCTTTCTCTCCTTTTCCTGCCTGCAGATGTTTGTCATTGATAAGGTGGATGGGGATCTCTGCTCTCTGAATGAATTCGCCATCACCGGTTCCACTTATGCCCCTGAGGGTGAAGTGTAAGTGGCCAAGATTCCTCTACCAACTCCCCCTAGATTTTCCTTTTCTCCTTCAGCCTTGTCTTTCTTCCATATAACCCTTTTGACTAGCATCTCTCTCTCTCTCTGGGCCCTACATTCAACCACTGTTTCTTTTACCTTCCTCTGCTATTTTTGTCTTCTTCCTTGCCTTCCCTTCCAGACTTATTCTCTCCTACCCATCCCTATCCCATGTTCCATGGGTTACCCACCACTTTTCTTTACTATCCCTTTCTGACCACCTGTTCACTGCTTTTCCAATCCACCCCTTCCATGTCCTCCTCTGCCTTTCCCTGTCCTCCTCTGCCTTTCCCTTTCCCTCTGTCTTCTCCCTTTGTGCTCCTCCCCAACTCCCCACAGCTTGAAGAATGATAAGCCAGTCAGATCAGGTCAGTACGATGGGCTGGTGGAGCTGGCCACCATCTGTGCCCTCTGCAATGACTCTTCCTTGGACTTCAATGAGGTGAGGAGCATGAATACCTTCTCTTTTCCTTGGGGTGGTGATGGTGGTGATGGGACGTGGATGGATGGTATGTTTCTGACTCTCATCTCTCCCTATAAGTACAAGAGTTGTATTTGTTCTCCTGCACATGTGTGTTTGGAGAAGATAGGTATTTGTGTTCTCTTCACTATTTCTACTGTCACTTCTTCTTCCATCAGTCTAAAGGTGTTTATGAGAAGGTTGGGGAGGCCACCGAGACAGCGCTAACTACCCTGGTGGAAAAGATGAATGTGTTCAACACAGATGTGAGAAGTCTCTCCAAGGTGGAGAGGGCCAATGCCTGCAACTCTGTGAGTTTGAGACTCCCCTGAACTATGGGGGGTGGTAGACATTAGGAAGGACACAAGATTTGAGTCACCATTTTGTTTGAATTCTGGCTCCAGTGCTTACTCTGTGTGCAGCCATTCTTTAAATTGGGAATAATGAGATTCGTCTACCCCCACAGGGTCATTGTAAGGAGCATCCCTAGTAAACTTTAGATTGCCCAGAAATATGAGTTACTATGATTGTTTCTAACTCCTTTCTGCCATTCATAAGACATTTTAAAGACCATTTCCTCATGGAGGTGGACAGAGTTGGTGCCCATTCCTTATAATGTTTGGCAGGAGGATCATTAGATCCCAAATCACTTCCTGTTTCCAGGCTGAATAATTCTATTTCCTTTCACTTTTACTCCTAGGTCATATTCTTGTTAACTCATTTTTATGGCTCTCCTGGGCCTGCTCTATCCTGTTTATGTTTGTGCTCTAAATGAGACATGATGCTGAAAGAATGAGGGATTTTTTTTCCTCTTTAGCCTATCTGCAAAGGCATCATTGCCTAGTGGTTAGAGTGCAGGGCTTGGAATCAGAAAGCCCTCACTTCAAATCCTACCCTTGATACTTAATAGTGTTCTCCTCCAAAGTCACATAGATTATCTGGGTGCTTCAAACCAATCCCTAGGACAGGGAGAGGAGATTCTTTACATTGAAGAAAATCCCTGTATGAAGGACCAAACTTAGCAATACAACTGTGAATCCTATTGGGCTTTGATCTTCGGTGGTCTCCCGACATCTTTTGTCTATAGTGTCTGAGGTCCAGAACTCTGTTTCATCCTCTTCCTCCCAACTCCACCCCAACCAAATGATGCCTAATCACCATCTGGTCTCAAATCCAACTTCTTTTCCCCTCTACTTTCTAGGTGATCCGCCAGCTGATGAAGAAAGAATTCACCTTGGAGTTTTCCCGTGACAGGAAGTCTATGTCTGTTTATTGCTCCCCAGCCAAATCTTCCCGGGCTGCTGTGGGAAACAAGATGTTTGTCAAGGTAAGAAACCAGAGTGGAACTCTCAGCTGCTCCCTGGGCCAGAAGAAAGGCCTTCCCCAATTCTTACCAAAGCCCAGTTGTTCTCCTGCCCCTTGTAGGGGTAAGCAGAACTGTCACCTCCCTTAAGGCACTTTTACATTCTTGAAGAAGAACAGAGGTTTCTAAGCTCTATTTTTTCCTTTTAGGGGGCTCCTGAGGGAGTCATTGACCGTTGTAATTATGTGCGGGTTGGCACAACAAGGGTGCCACTAACAACACCAGTGAAGGACAAAATCATGACTGTAATCAAGGAGTGGGGCACAGGCCGAGATACCCTCCGATGCTTGGCCTTGGCCACCCGGGACACTCCACCCAGGCGAGAGGAGATGTCACTAGACGATTCTGCCAAATTTATGGAATATGAGGTGAGTTTGAGAGACCCCCCTATCCTGTTTCACAGTTCTCTTGGTTTGACTCATCACCCTCTGAACCACTGTTAAAACAACAGTGTTGGTGGCAAATGAAATTTGTTTCCCCTTTGTGTTCCTATGTCCCATCTCCAATCTCTCCTGTTTTCACATCCTCATGCCTTGGATTCTCCAAGAAGGGGTGCTGATTTGCCACCCACCCTTTCCTCAGGTGGACTTGTTAGGATGGTAAATGCTTCTCCCTTTGATGGTTCTGAATCCCTTCCCATCTCTCTCTTCCCCTCTATTTCTGTCTGAGCCTTGTCTCCTCTGTTCTTTCTCCTCAGACCGATTTGACATTTGTTGGGGTAGTGGGAATGTTGGATCCACCTCGCAAGGAGGTCATGGGCTCTATCCAGCTGTGCCGTGATGCTGGGATCCGAGTCATCATGATCACGGGTGACAACAAGGGCACAGCTATCGCCATCTGCAGGCGCATTGGCATCTTTGGGGAGAATGAGGAGGTGACAGGCCGAGCCTACACAGGCCGAGAATTTGATGATCTGCCCCTTGGGGAACAGCGGGATGCTTGTCGCCGAGCTTGTTGCTTTGCCCGGGTGGAACCTTCCCACAAGTCGAAGATTGTTGAGTTCCTGCAATCTTTCGATGAGATCACTGCCATGGTGAGGACTTGGGGAGCAGAGAGAGGAGGCAGGGATATGGGGACCTGGGGAGAGGTACGATAAAATGCTCTTGGATCCTCTGATGAGACCACAGTGATGGGGATGCAGAGAAGAGCCATAAGAATTCAGAAGACAACCAGAAAGGGAGGGGAAAACTGGCATGAGGAACAGGGAGAGCAATGAAATGAGATGTATAAATGCTGGTAAAGAATGGGATTAGGTTTTAAGTGGGATGAGGTGTGAAGCTAGTCAGTTCTAGGCTCCTCTAAACACAGATTCATCCTTTCTCCCTGCAGACCGGAGATGGGGTGAATGATGCCCCAGCTCTGAAGAAGGCTGAGATTGGTATTGCCATGGGTTCTGGCACTGCTGTGGCTAAAACTGCATCTGAGATGGTGCTTGCAGATGACAACTTCTCCACCATTGTGGCTGCTGTGGAGGAGGGTCGGGCCATCTACAACAACATGAAGCAGTTTATCCGATACCTCATTTCCTCCAACGTGGGTGAGGTCGTCTGGTGAGCTACTTCGGTGAGGGGGTAGGGTGGAGGAGAGCCAAGAGTTGGGGAAAGGTACATCTTCAAATGCAATGGCTGGGGAAAGGGAAGGAGTCCTCCTCTCCTCAAAGGAAGAGGACTAGTAATCAGAATGACTGACTTCTATGTTCTCCCCCACTCCCTTTCCGTTCTCCTGCAGTATCTTCCTGACTGCAGCCTTGGGATTGCCTGAGGCCTTGATCCCGGTACAACTGTTATGGGTAAATCTGGTGACTGATGGACTTCCAGCCACAGCCCTGGGCTTCAACCCTCCAGATCTGGACATCATGGACCGTCCCCCAAGAAGCCCTAAGGAGCCCCTTATTAGTGGCTGGCTCTTCTTCCGCTACATGGCAATTGGGGGTGAGGGACCCCTTATCTATGACCAGATCTCTCCACCTTCATCACCAACTCCCAATCCTGTCAGTTATACCTTTAAGCAACTTTTCTGTCCACTGGACTTAACTCCACATCTACTAGGGACACCAATCCCAATGTTTCCAGTTCCTTTATCTTTCCATATGGCCTGTCTGTGCTTTTGACTCTTCGTTTCTCTTTTTCAACTTATTTTTAATATTTATTTCCATTTCTCTTTCTTATTTCCTCTTCCCCATCCTTTTCCTAACCTCTTCTTCCTGTCTCCTCCTTTCTTGCTAGGTTATGTGGGTGCAGCCACAGTAGGTGCGGCAGCTTGGTGGTTCCTGTATGCAGAAGATGGGCCTCATGTCACTTATAACCAGCTGGTAAAGGAGGGGAATGGTGGCTAGTTGTTGATGGGCTGGTTCCCCAGGAGAGGACTAAGGAAGGGAGGTGGTAGGACTGACCAGGCAATTTATAGGGGAGATTGTACCATGTGAATCAGAAAAAAGAGGGGTGTTCTAGGAGCAGCAAGAGTCCTCTCACTTACAATAAGGAATTCTCTCCAGGGCTAATCTCTGGACCTTCCTTCACTCTACAGACTCACTTCATGCAGTGCACAGAGGAAAATCCTGACTTTGAGGGTCTGGACTGTGAGGTCTTTGAAGCCCCTGAGCCCATGACCATGGCCTTGTCTGTGCTGGTCACCATTGAGATGTGCAATGCTCTCAACAGGTGAGGATCCTGCCCCTTTGACCTCCCTCTCCCTTTCCCCTTTGCATTAGACATTCTCCTTGCCTCTACTTTTATGAATTGTTCCCGTCTTCCCTGTTCTTCTCCCCACCACCATCCTCACTTCTTACTTCAGCCTCTCAGAGAACCAGTCCCTGCTTCGGATGCCCCCCTGGGTGAACATCTGGCTCCTTGGGTCCATTTGTCTTTCCATGTCTCTCCATTTCCTTATCCTTTACGTCGACCCCCTGCCGGTGAGAAAGTCTTATTCCTTGACATCACAAGTAGTCTCCTTCCCGCTAGAGTTAGGTCCTTGGGCTGGGGTTCCAATAAGGATCGTAGGGCTGTCACAGAGGTGAAGAGAACATGGGGACAAATGGGAGGAAAGGCTTTAGATGGCCATCTTGGCCTGAGCACTGGGACCTATGGAAGTTGTTGGGTTTCCTGTCCTTCCTCCTGAGGTCCCTTAGCAGCCAAACCAGGGGGAACACCATGAACTCTCACTTACTATGGGCCCATCCACAGATGATTTTCAAACTTCGGGCACTGGACGTAACCCAGTGGATGATGGTCCTGAAGATCTCATTGCCCGTCATTGGTCTGGATGAACTCCTCAAGTTTATTGCCCGGAATTACCTGGAGGGTAAGATACTGGCCCTTCCCAGCGCCTTGTGACTCTACCTCTCCAGTGCTGCAGAAGCAGCCCCTCTGCGCTGCTCCTCCCCCCACCCTCTGGAAAAAACAAATCTTCCTTTCTAGGTGGAAATGGGTTTTCCAAGCACTGACCAGACCTGTCTGCAAGAGAACAAATCAGATCTTTCATTTCCTATTCCTCCTGTTCCCTCCTATACTGGGTCCAGTCCACACCTGCTGTCGTCATGTGGCTTCCACGTCCTGACCCTAAACTGTTGGTGTCTGTCCCATCTTCTACCCCTTCTTTCGATAACTGTCGTTTCTCTCTATCCTCTCTGGCTGTAGGGTAACCTGTTTTTCCCTCCTTCATCTCTTTGAATCCGTGTCACAGGTATCGCCCTCCTCTTCCCTTTTCTTCATCCCCTCCTCCAAGCTGCTGTCCCCTGCCTGCCCCTTCCCCACTCCCTTGATCCTTTCGATCCCCTGCGCCTGCTGCGCCATGCTGGAGCCTAATCTGCTGCTGTTCAAGAGAATGGGGTTGCTGGCCTACTCTGTGGAAGTTCAAGACTTCCTTGGCCTTACTTGGAGGTTTTCCTCTTCTCCCAGCCTTGGGAGCGCGCTCAGCGGGGCAGGGCTGCTCATGGGGGTGCATGAGGGATGGCCTGGAGGGATGGTAATGAGGCCACAGGGAGAGGTGAGTATGGGGAGGAGGAAAGTGGGGGGACAGGAAGATCCAGAGTCTGAGCCCCTTTTCAGGAAGGGGTTGTACCTGGAGGTGAGTGCCCTCTTTAAGATAGACTAGTGGGGTGGAGGTGGGGGAAAAGAAAGGGCCCCCAACCTTCTGGTCTCCATTCATCCCCTTCCCTTCTCTTTCTAGATCCAGAAGATGAAAGAAGGAAGTAACCAGCCCCTTGGTCCCCATTACCCTTCACAGCCACCTCCTCCCCACCCTGGTAGAGAAATACATCTTTGGCCAGATCCGGCACAGCCTCCCAGGACCCCTTCCCCAAAGCTGGCCTTCCTCCATCTTCCCTTCCTCCCAGCCCCCTTTAATTTTTCTGTTTATAAGACACAACTCCAACTCCAACCCTGTCTCCCTCTATCCCTCTTCCCCACCCAGCCTCCCTCCCTCCATTCTCCCACCCAGTGGCCCCGCTGCAGGGGCTGTAGGGACAAGGCGACCCTCTGAGCTGCTAATTTATTGACATTAAAGGAGAGCAAACTCTGGCCTAGACCTCTGTGTGTGGGAACAAAAACAAGTCTGGTTGAGTCCTGGGTGATCTCTAGGACAGCACACGGGTATCCGAACACGTGAAGGCAGCGATGGCTGGCTGAGGGCCCTCTTGAGGAGGGTGGAGGAAGGGAGGTGCAAAAACAAAAGTTGGGGGGGGGATTAGTGTCAGGAGGAGCTGCAGGGCAGGTTTGGGGGCCTTAGGAGGAAGAGCTTCTAGGACATGCTCTTTTGCCTTTGGCTGGGGGAGGAGGCCTCAGGACCCCCTCTCTGTTGTCTTCCCTGAGAGCAGAAAGGCCCAGGTTCCCCCATGGGGATGGGCACCTGGACTAGATGGGATCCAGCCCCTCCGCTGCTGGCCCAGGGGAAAGGGACTCAGTTTTCCGGAGGGGGTAGAAGGCTAGGTTTCATTATCCCTAAATCCCAGAAATCCTGAATGTTGTTGGAGTCTAAGAAAGCAGGTTCTTTCCCCAGAGCTGTGTGGGAGGGAGGGGAGATGGCGAGTTGAGATCCCCGGCCTCCGGTTGCCTTCAGGTGTCCTTTATGTCCTTCACATCTCGGAGGGGCGTCTCATCCACGATGTTGCGCACCTGGTCCAGGGTCTCTGCCTGTCGGATCCTCTCCAGGCGTACCTGTCAGTAGGGGTCATACATGAGCAGGGAAGTGCTGACCTCCCTCTGCCACATCCGAATGACACACTGATGACTCCCTTCCCTAGAACTTGGGGGAACAAGGAAGTGTAGACCCTGCACCCCCAAGGGAAGCCCGGTTAAAAATAGCCAGCAAGGGATGGTGGCTGAGCAATCACAAAATGGCAGTTTTGTAGGCATTTGACAAAACTGCTTCCTCTGGGCCCTGGTTTCCATCTCAGCATGGGGGAAGTGACTTGATAGCAACATCTACTCCAGTTCCAACATCCTCTCTCTCAGCAACAGCTGGGAACAAGGTGCCCAGTGTAGAAGGCGCCAGGGGCAGGCACTCCTCCCAGACTCACCCGGGAGCCCATTTATACCTGGAGGGCCTGGGACAGCCGAACAAAGTCTCTCTGCACTTGTTCACTGGTCTCCAGCTCAGCCTGAAGCCGTAACACTTTGGCCCTTTGTTCTGAGAGAAGGCCTGTGAGCTGAGCCTGGTGGGGGTGGGAGTAAAAGGAAATCTGGAGCCCCGGTGGCAGCCCATCTCCCCTCCACCTCGTAGCACCACCAAAGAGGGGAGGAAGAAGAGCAGGCGAGGCCCCGGGAGCTGAGATAACATCACCACCTCCCCATTCCCCACTACGGCTACCGCAGGCAGAGAAGAGTGTAAGCAGGGTGTAAAGGCCAGGAAACGGGCCTCCCTCTCCACATGAACAAAACCTTCCTGGCTGCTCAGACCTTCTCCTCAGTCCAACCGACAGCTGGGCCCGGCGGCTGCCTCTGGGATGCCTGAAGCTGCTGCTCTGCCTGTGGGGGTGGGAAGAGAAACGGAAGACAAGGATGTTGAGCTCCTTCACTTCTGGAAGCCAGCCTCCCTTCCCCACTGCTGTCCATCCAAAGCCCTCACCTTGCTCCGCTCCTGCTGGATCCGTTCCATCTCGGTCCTTAGGCTACACAGGGAGGCTGGGAGGTCAGGAGGTGGAAATCAGATCCATTACCTCCCCTATCACCCCCTTCTCCCACCTTCCACCCCCTCTTCTAGCCCAGCTCCATTTTCTTATACTCACCCTCTGAAACCTCTGCATTGTCATGGCAACAACACGGTGAGATGGGAGAAAAGGAGAAGAAGAGGGTGTCAAGCCCCGACATCTCTCTACCCACCTCCCTGACATGTGTCCCGTCTCCCGTGGGACCCGCTAATCCATTTAGGTCGCCTTCCCCTCCCTCACCTGTCTCCTCTCGCTGGAGCCTCAGCTCCCTCTCTAGGCCCGCCCTGGAGGCCGTCTCCTCCTCCAAGGCCTCCCTCAGGGTCACAATTTCGATGCGCAGCCGCTCAGCCTCGTGCTCCTGGGCACGCCGGCATTCCCGGGCTTCTTGCCGAATGCTCCGTATCAACTGCTGGAGCTCCTGGAGAAGAAGATACGAATGACTGTGCAGAGGGGCAGTGTGAAGGTTGCTGCTCACAGGGCAAGGGGACACCTCAAAAAATAGAACACCAGTGCTAGAAGGAACTGGAGAGATTAATTAGGCCATTTCCCTCCATCTTCAATGAGGAAACTAAGAAATGATTTGTTTGTCGAGGTCACAGACACCCTCTCCCAGATTTTCCCATATTGGTTTCTTACAGTCAGGCCAGATTCTCCATGGCAGAAGGTCACCGAGCAAGTCCTCCCTGCCCCCTTGGGGACCCCATCAGAGAACAGTGATTCCCCCTAGCTTCCCAGGTTTCTCCGCATACCAGGGGGGACGTGGGCAGCAGCAGCTCCTCCTCTTCAACCTGCTCTTGCTCCTGAACTCGGGAGCCCACAGACGAGGGCTGCTGACACCGAAGTCCTTGGTTCTCCTCATTTAGCCGCTTTATTTCATAGCAGACACGCTTGTGAGAGGCAGCCAGTTCTGCCTGGGGCCGGGCAAGAGACGGTATTAAAGGGGGCAATGGGGCTGGGTTATCCCTACTCCTATGGAGGTCCAGCCCACCCCAATTCTCAACTTTTCTCAGTGATATTCCCTTATACCAGTCAGTTTTAGTTCCTAAAGACCTGCCCCAATCCAAGTCCCAACACTGACCTCTCTCCTCTAACCCACCCCGCATCAAGTCACCCCTATGAGCTCTTCTGAGCTGCCTCCTGGGCTGAACCTTGGAGATGCAGGATGAAAGCCTCCCAGGCACCCTGCTTCCCCCCCTCCCCAAGGCCTCCTCACCATTTGCTGCTGAGCCCTCTCTTGAGCCTGGCTCACAGTCCCCTGCAAGGTCTGCAGAAGCTTCTCTGAGTTTTGTACCTGAGCCAGCAGCACCTGAACCTGGACGAGAAGAGGGAATATCAAAGAGACCCGAACCATCCTTGGGGCAGGGAGACAAGCCAGAAAGGGCAAGAGAAGCAGGAGTCCCTCCCTACCTGCTTGGCGCAGTCTTCGCTGCTCCGCTTCAGGGCCTCCTGGAGCTCATCCCGCTCGTGGCCCGCACTGTCCAGCTGCCTCTGAAGCTGCTGCAAAGACTCTTGCTGCTGCCGTCCCTGACACAGAGATTCCCATCACACACAAGCTGAAGGGAGGCCTGAACACTCAGGAACACTTGGAAAATTTTATAACATGCTAGATGGAAAAAGCCTTAGCGACCGCTCACTGCAGCCCCTCACTGGCAGAGGACACTTAGGCTCTGAGAGGGGACGTCGTCTGCCCAGCGACCGCCTGACTGGCGGCGCCAGGACGTCGCTCTCCGGGGCTTCTTCCACCATCCCTCCACACAGCCCGCCATGTCTCTGGCTCCTGTACGCTTGCACGGCAATCCTCCACGTTGCCTCACCTCGAGCTGCAGCTGCTCCCACTGCTGTTCCGGCACGAGCTGGTAGCCCGGGGGAGGCAGGTAGATGCCTTCAGGAACCAGGGTCCCCGTAGAGACGAGAGAGGCTGTCTCCTCCTGCTCGGGGCTCATTCCCCGGCGTCCTCGGGGCAGGGAGGCACTGTTGCCGGCTCCTCCCAGCGAGAAGGAAGAGATGGAGGCGCTGTCATCACAATTCCGGGCGAAGACTTCGGCCGCAGCACCCCCATCCACACTCAGGTCTTCTGGGGGCTCCAGGGGAGGGGATGGGTTCCGGGGCAGAGACAGCAGTTCTGTGGAGCCGTGTAAGGAATGCTGGGGATGGGGACGACCCTAAGGGCAAACCAAGGGGAGAGTTTGGGTGTGAGGCTTCTGTCGGAGTTCCCTGCTTTCCCACAAGTCCCTTGTGCTCACTCGTTCCTGTACCTGGCTGCCCTGGATCTCCTGGATCAGCTCCTCTGCCCTGAGGAGCTTCCCCTTCAATTCTGCAATCTCCTGCTCCATGGGCAGCACGATTTCCCGAAGTTTCTCTGAATCCTCGTGAGCCTAGGACGAGAGAGGATGGCAAAGCTCAAAGCCGAGAAGTTGCCAACTGTGTATCCCTGAGCACGGCAGTTCTCTCTCACTTCCATGCCCACCATCCTCTTGAATTCCTCTGGATCCTTAAAGCCCAACTGGAAGGTCACTCCCTCCATGAAGCCTTCCCTAACACCTCTGGCTAGTAATAACTTCTCTTACATTTTCTTCTTTTTAAAACCTTTACCTTCTGCCTTGGATGGCTACTAAGCATTGCTTCCACAGCAGAAGAGCGATAAGCACTAGGCCTTGGGGGCTAAGTGACTTGCCCAGGGTCACACAGTTAAGAAATATTTGAGGCCACATTTAAACCCAGGACCTCCTAGCTCCAGGCCTGGCAAGCTATCTACTGAGCCGCCTAGCTGCTCTTAGTAATGACTTTTCCCTTGGGCTTCACAATGTGCTTACTCTGCTTACTCCCTTGCTGCACAAGCATCAAACACAATGGCATCACATTAAAATGTATTTGAATGTTTGACAAAATAAGTAAAATTACAATAAACCTAGCTAACATTACATATTAAAACTAAGTCAATATGCAGCTTTGGTACTCATTATCTCCAGGTCAGCATCCCTGGTTCTATCTGAGGCTGAGGGTGCTGCTCTACCGCCATGTCCCAAATCCCACATGTGATGCTTGTTTGTGTTGGGGTCTTATCCTCTGCTAGACTGAAAGCTCCCTGAGTGTAGGCATCGGATCTTCTCTGAACTCTGCCTCTGCCCCTTCTCCTCAGCTGGTGCTTTGCCCATGCTTAATGAAGCTCTGAGGGCCCACATCACTCCCCCCGAGGCACCCCTTCCCCTCCCAGCTTCTCCAAACACCGGGCTCTTGGGTTTCCCCTCTAGAGACCCAACACTTCTCGGAGTCCCCAGTTCCAACCTTTTCCATCTGTTTCTCCAAGGAGTCCAGAGGGTGAGAACGAGAGAGAAGCTGCTTCAGCCGGGCCATCTCCCTCTCTCTTGCCTCTTGGTCTTGCTGCTGCTGTTTCCGTTCTTGCTCCAGAGAAGAAATTCGAGCCTCATAGCTACTAATGGAGTCTTGAAGGAAGGAAGGAAGGAAAAAGCGTGGGGCAGAAGAAAGCACCTGGGGAACCTGGGCCAGATTTCATCTCTTCTTACTACCAGTGATGGAGAAGGGCAATAGGCAGTAAGAGGACTAAGACCTCATACCCTGAAATCTTGCATTTTCTCCCCAGTTAGCATTAAACATAAACTACAGCATAACTCAAGTATAAATTGCAAACATTAATCATTATTAGTGGTTCAGTATATACTGGGCCATCAGCTTTGTACCTAATCTGCTTTATTAATTACTCATATTGTTCAATATTTACTTTATCTGTTTTCTTTTTTTAAACTCTTAGCTTCTGTGTATTGGCTCCTTGGTGGAAGAGTGGTAAGGGTGGGCAATGGGGGTCAAGTGACTTGTCCACAGCTGGAAAGTGTCTGAGGACGGATCTGAACCCAGGACCTCCTGTCTCTAGGCCTGGCTCTCAATCCACTGAGCTACCCAGATGCCCCCTTTGATATTTACTTTAGTTTAGAACTGTAAGACATAATTAATTACCCATAGTGGTCCTCCAGTGTGCTCCCCCCTACTCCCCCACATTCTCATTCTAGAAGGGCAGTGAGACCTCTTCCACATTGACAAATGATGACAAGATGGACAATAGGGGAACAGGGAACCTGGCACTGGGAACTCTGGAATTCCAGAAGAATTCCCCAAACCTGCACATACTCCTTATTCCCTAAACCTGCACATATTCCTTATTCCCTATGACATGCGTGTCAAGCCCCAAAACACACCTCCACCTGAATCTGGCCATGCCCACTTTCCAGGGTTTTCAGGGAAAGGGAAAGATTTCTCTGGAATGGGAGGTGATTAGCCCGAGACCCTAATAAATATGCCAACTCTGAGCCACAGAGGGCGGAGCTGCTACTCCATACTTGGAATTGCCACTCCACACCTGGAGAGCTGCTATTCTATAGCCTCCAGAGAGGCTATTCTAGTAGCCCCTGGGCTTGTCCATCAGCCCTAATGCTACCTGATTAGTGCCCAGACTATTCTACCAGCTATTAGGCTATTATGCTGCTTTAAACCTTTTCTTCTCCAAATAAAATTCTTTTCTTACTTCTGGATTGAGTGGAGTTCAAGTCTCCCATTCTTGAGAGGAGACCTGCTACAAACTTGGGTGTTTCTCCCACAATGCCAGTGGGCTGGGGCAAGCCACCCAATTCCTTCTGTTTCTTCACTTGTGAAATAATGATCATTGAGGTCCCTTCTAGCTCTGTGTGTGAGGATTCCAGGAAAGGGGATGGTGGAACAGAGCCAGCAGCACCCAGCATCACTGACAGGGAACTTCTCTATTCACCTCTAGTAGTTGAATAGGGATGGGGGTGTGGAGAATGTTAGGGAGGTCCCAAGGAAAAGAGAATGCACTGGGAAAACCGGAGGGAGAGTAAAGAGATGAGGATAGGAGGAGAGAAGAAGTCTTTGGATATGGTAGGGTTTTTTCCTTTTTTAATAGAATGAATACTTTCATTATATCTGACATTTACTTATCACTTTACAGTTTACAAAACACTTTATGTACATTATCTCAAGAAGGACTATTGTGAGGATTAAATGAGATCAGCTATGGAAAGTACTTTAGTAAAAAAGATAGAAAGTTCAGTTATTCAATTCAACTGAGGAAAAATTGGGCACGAATCTCTTCCACTTTATTCCCTTCTATCTCTCTGCAGCCTTAACAATGCAGATCATTTTCTCCACCTTGACATTCTCTTCTCTCTCCTCATTCTCTTCCTTCCCAATTGATCCTTTTCAGTCTCCATTGCTGGATTCCCCCTCCTGACCACACCAGATCACACACTACTAATTGTAGGTGGCTGGAGTAAGTGTTAGAAAGGGAGCCCAAAGGAGGTTGGAGATAAAAGTGAAAATGAAATCTCCAGGGGTTAAAAGGAAGAGCAGCTAGGTGGCTTAGTGGATTGAGATGGGAGGTCCTGGGTTCAAATCCGACATCTTCCTAGATGGACAAGTTACTTGACCCCCACTGTCTACCCCTTACCACTCTTCTGCCTTGGAACTAATACACAGTAATATCCAAGATATTCCAAGATGGAAGGTAAGAGTTAAAAAAAAAAAAAAAAGGAAGGAACCTTTATGGGAAAAAAGGCAGAGAGAATGTATGTACTTGCCTAAGGTTGTATAGGAGGTTGGATTAGAGTTGAAACAGAGCTAGTGATTGAAATTACACTGCCAAAAGGGAGAATATTGTTGTTTAGTTATGTCAGATTCTACAGGACCTCATTTGGGGTTTTCTTGGCAAAGACACTGGAGTGGTTTGTCATTTCCTTCTCTGGCTCATTTAACAGATGAGGAAACTGAGGCAAATAGGGTTAAGTGACTCGCCTGGGGTCACGACTAGGGTCTGAGGCAGGATTTAAATTCAGGTCTTTCTGACTTTAGGCCTGGTGCTCTATCCACCTTACCACCTAGCTGCCCTGCAACACCTGATTGGTCTAGAGATGGAAATCTCTAAAAAATAACAATATTAATAATCAGAGCTGAAAGTTATATAATGCTTTAGAATTTCCAAGGCACTTTATACATATCTCCTTTAATTCTAAAACAATCCTGAGACTTTTAATACAAGTGTGATTAACTACATTTTACAAATGAGGAAACTGAGGCTAAGATGAAATTTGTTGTCAAAAGTGGAATTTAAACCCAGGTTTTTCCTGACTGCAACTATAGCTTTCTTCCGTCCCACCTGAGGGCTGATTAGATCAGCAACAGGAGCAGAAAATGGGAGGAGTCAAGCAACAAGTAAGTGGAAGGCTTTGGTTTGAGTTGAGTGTCCTGGGCTGACCAGAATGACTAAGCTTCCATTTTTAAAGTCTGTTAAGGTTTCCCAAAGGCTTTCTTCCTAACAGCTTAAAGCTGGAAGTGTGCAAATTGCCATAGAGCTGCGTTGGTGAACCCCTGGCACACATCCTCTGCAAGCTGGAGGGAACTTCTCTGTCCCCCCGCCCCCAGCGCCTGAGGACATTTCTCACATGCCCCATCCCTCTGCCCAGCAGCGAAATGTGAGCCCTTCCTCCCTTCCCTGTCCTGGGTAATGTGGGGGCTCACAGGCGGCATGAGGGTGCACTTTGGGCATGCCATCTCTAACAGGTTCCCCATTACTGCTATTAAGTTTGCCAGTGCCTGTGCCCAGGGCTGATGGGAAACAAGGGCAGGGCCTGTGTCTTGTTCTTTCAGGCTCCTCTGGGCTCTGCAGGGTGACTCTGTCAAAGGTAAATTTATATGACTGACAGCAAAGAGTGTTAGCCTGGGACTTGAGAAAGACCCAGCTTTGAAACCAGCTTTGGACACTTGCTAGCTGTGTGAGCATGGGCAAGCCTCTTTTACTTCTCTGGTTGCTGAGGCAACCCTAAGTAAGGCTCAGGATTATGAATTGGTTGCATTTCAGTTGGTAAAGTGATAAAAGTCACGATAAAGACTGATGTATTTCAAGTAAGTTACTGATAATACCTCAAAGAGTTGCTGAGGGAAACAACGAGATTAAAGTTTATGAAGTAATTTGTTTATTTTTTTGTTTGTTTTTTTTTTAAACCCTTAACTTCTGTGTATTGGCTCCTAGGTGGAAGAGTGGTAAGGGTGGGCAATGGGGGTCAAGTGACTTGCCCAGGGTCACACAGCTGGGAAGTGTCTGAGGCCGGATTTGAGCCTAGGACCTTCCATCTCTAGGCCTGACTCTCAATCCACTGAGCTACCCAGCTGCCCCTATGAAGTCAGTTAGCTTCATAGTGTTGCTGTTATTCAGTCATATCTGACTCTTTGTGACTCCTTTTTGGGGTTTTCTAGGTAAAGATACCAGAGAGGTTTGCCATTTCTTTCTCTGGCTCATTTTACGGATGAGGAAACTGAGGCAAACAGGATTAAGTAACTTGCCCAGAGTCACATAGTTAAATGAGTCTGAGACTAGATTTGAACTTGGGAATTTTGAGTCTTCCTGACTCCAGGCCTGGCACTCTATCCACTGTACCACCTAGCTCCCCACTTAGATCTATATCTTTGTAACTGCTACTCTATAAAGCCACCATGAAGGCACTTGCTTTCATATCTGCATCCCATGAGAAACCATCTACTTAGGACATGTGCTAAGGAAGGAGTTACATAAAAAAGTGGGGAAAGAATGGGGTCTGGGAGGAGAAAAAAAAATGAGGTTTGAGAAAAGACACAGACTCTGAGAATATTCAGGTGGAGGCCTGAAAGGCAGGGAGCCTTGAGGCTCTGATAAAAAACTGAGGTATCACAGGAAGAAGACCAAGGGGGGGAAGGTCTCACCTTTGAGGATGGTCTGCAGGGATGCCACCTCCTCCCGGCACTGTCTCTGCACCTCGGCCACAGCCTCAGCCTTGGTGCTTTCACTCACCTCTGCCACCGCCTTCATGTTCTCCATCTCTGCCAGGGCTGCCCCGAGCTGGGCTTTCAGCCTTCCCAGCTCTCCAGCCTCTGCCTCCAAACTATTACCCCTCATTGTTAGGGTTGGTTCTGCAAAGGACACTTTATTGAGACTCCCCCTGCCCCAACTCCAAAGCTTCCTACCTCTATTTAAACCTCAATCTGGCCATGGGAGACCCTAGGGGGTCTCTCTCTGGGTGCCAGACCTCTTCTCCCTACTGTTTCTCCCATTTTTCACAAGCCCCTTCTTTCCTACCTAATCTCCATAAGCACCACTCCTTTCCCACAAGTCTCACCCCCTCACCCAAAACTCCCCCCAGCTAGGCTTCTTTTCCCAAAGCCCAACTTTACCAGAGGCCCCCCTCACGATCCTCAAGCTCCACTCTTCCTCACAAGTCCTTCCCTTTCTCCAAACTCCACTCCTTTTCCAGGAGCCACACTTCCAAAATCTCCATCCCTCACCACAAGCCCCTCTCGCTCCCCAGCTAGACTTTATTTCCCAAGCCCCACCTCCCAAGGCACCGTCCCTCCATAAAGCCCCACCCACTCTCCAACTAGGCTTTCCCCAAAGCCCCACCCACTTTCCGCAAGTTCCACCCACAACCCATGCTCCACCCCTTTCAGAGCCTCACCCATTCTTCAAAAGCTCCACCCTTCCTCCAAATCTCCACTCGCCCGATATTTCTTTTTCCAAAGCCCTACCCCTTCTCGTCCCTTTCCCCAAAGCTCCGCCCCCAAACTAAAGCTCCACCCACGATCATGTTCCGCCTTTTCTTTCTGCCCCACCCCCTTGTCTGACCTTCACCCACGTGCCCTTTCTAGATTCTCCGCCCTGCCCCTTTCCAAGCATCCCCCTCAAGGTCCCTCCCGGTTCTTTCCCTCCCCCTCACCCCCGGGAAGCTCCGCCTCCTTCTCCATTCCCAATCTATCCCCTTTCCTGGGTCTCTCTCCCCGCCCTCTCCCCGTAG
>NC_058130.1:132691853-132724474 GCF_016433145.1 Gracilinanus agilis | reverse complement strand
CTAGATTCTCCGCCCTGCCCCTTTCCAAGCATCCCCCTCAAGGTCCCTCCCGGTTCTTTCCCTCCCCCTCACCCCCGGGAAGCTCCGCCTCCTTCTCCATTCCCAATCTATCCCCTTTCCTGGGTCTCTCTCCCCGCCCTCTCCCCGTAGTCGCCAGCCTCCGGACCTCCTAGACCACAAACGCCCGCTCCCTTCCGTACCAGCCAGTGGCTGCCGCTGCCCGTCCTCTCCCGCATTTGCCGTTGCCGCCGCCGCCGCCGCCATTGCCAGAGCTCAAACCCTGGTTTCGCACTCCCAGGCTGCAGCCCGTCGGCCCTTCCGGGTCCGCTCGGGTGTTTCCGGATACGCTCGGGTGTTTCCGGGTCCGCTCGGGAGGTTCCGGATGGTCCTCACTAACCCAGCGAGCCGAGCAGCAGTGGGTGGTGCACTTTTCCCCTGCGGTGTTGGTGATGGTGGCGGTGGTGGCGGTGGTAGTAATGATGGCTTCTTTGCCAAATCCAAGCAGACTTCCTAGAGGAAACGAGGCTTCCGCACGCTCCCCTCCCCCACTCTCAGCTTGCAGAAATCACAGCTATCTTTCCAGGTTTAAAGTTCCTTTTCTATGCCATTCCAGCGCATAGAGAACTAGCTCCCCTTAGTAGCTGTGGAATAGTGAATAGGGCGTTGGATTCAGACTTGGGTTCGAATTCTACTTCTGTGACACTTCCTGGCTTTGTGCCTCGGAGCAAATCGCTCTCTGGTGCCTGTTTTCTTCACTTGTAAACTCCTTGCCACCGTACCCGCTTCGTAGGGTTGTGGTGAGAGCCAGTACACACTTATACACACCCTATTACACATGAGCATTTAGTTCTCCCTCCCCCATAGCCTCATTAGATCGGAGGCAGCTTCGAGGTGCAGGGGATAGAGTCTGGAGTTCAAATGCAGCCTGTGTTCCCTGTCAGCGACCTTGGGTATGTCACCTCTGCCTCAATTTCTTCAACCGTGAAATGGGAATAACAGTAGAAACTACTTCCCAGGGTTGTTGTGAAGATGAATGACATATTGTGATTTTTGTGTGCTTTCTTTCACTTTATTTCAGAGTGATAGAAGTCTCAGAAGTCTCTCCTGACACAAGCAGATGTTTGTGGCTGCCTAGGATGAGGCATATCACTAAAAGACTGTGGCAGCTAGAGAGAGAAATGCTTATTTCATTATGCCTGAGTTGGTATCTGTGGTCATAAGTCCCTTAGAAAAGCTCATTTAGACAGCAGTTTTTAAATCTGGAAAAGAAAATGGACAGAATCTCAATTTAGGGGATTCCAGTTTTGCAATGTGCAAAACAAAACTCAAATGAGATGATGCATTATTTCATAAGCCTGTGTGATAGGTGCTCTAGCGATGATTAGTCCCATTTTACAGATGAGAAGACATCCAAGAGAATATTTACTTGCCCAGAGTCATCCAGCTAGTAAACATCATAAAAAAACATTTTGTACCAGGTTCATCCTGATTCCACTTCCAATACTCTTCTAGGCGGCTGAAGCTGCCTCTGGTATCACCCACTAGATGGCAAAATCTTTTGTTCCTCTAGATTCCCAGTTCCTGGTGCACCATTTTCCCAGGCCCCCCAGCTTTAAAACCTCTGAGTCATTCTCTGGACTGGGGACTTCCTCCAGATTTTAGATAAAATCCCACTTTCTACGGGAATCCTATAAATATAATCCTTCTATAAATAAATAAATACATATTGGGAAAATTGGGGTGAAAGAAGGCCTTCCAGGTCCAAGAACATCATGAATGAAGGCAAAAGAGGTGAGAATGGTCCAGATCCTCCTTTATGCTAGTCTCTTTCTTCTGTTCATTTTCTCCAATTTAATCCAAATATATCTAATTTGTCCATTATGTTTTCATGTTGTTTCTCCCCATTAGATAGTGAGCTCCTCCAGAGCAAGGGTGTCTTGATTGCCTTTGCCTCAGGCTTACCAGCCTAGCAGACCCTTGATAAATGTTTATTTGACCCCCCTGACTTGTCCTCTTCCAGGAAATTTTCTCTGATCTCAGCATTAGTAGCTTTTACCCTTCTGACTCGACCAGTCATTACAAGTCATGTCCAACTCTCTTCATAACCCCATTTATAGTGTTAAAGATACTGGGAGTGGTCTGCCATTTCCTTCTTCACAAAGCAAACTGGGCTTTAAATATTGGGAAAATTGGGAGACAGCTGGGTGGCTCAGTGGATGGAAAGCCAGGTTTAGAGAAAGGAGTTCCTAGGTTCAAATGTGATCTCAGACATTTCCTAGCTGGTGACCCTGGGCAAGTCACTTAACCCCCATTGCCTAGCCCTTACTGCTTTTTTGCCTTGGAACCGCTACAAAGTATTAATTCTAAGATGGAAGGTAAGGGTTTATTTAAAAAAAAAAAAAAAAAAAAAAAGGAACTGTTCCTCCACAGGACTTAGCCAATGAAGCACCTAGGGAAGTGGTGCTTAATAAATTGTTGTTTTTTTAAATTAAATTAAAAAAATTTTTTTCCATGGTTACATGATTCTTGTTGTCTCCCTCCCCTCTTCTCTTCCTTCTCTCAGAGCTGACAAGCAATTCCACTGGGTTATACATATATTAAGTAGTTTTCTTAATGAATGAATAAAACAGGGAGGTCAGCTTCCAAAAGCTCTCTCTTGCTCCCACATAGGACCCTCCAGGACCCTACTCCTCTTGTCAGCCCTTCTTCCCCTCTTAAAGTCAAAGTCATCTCACTCTTGGCCAGAAGAAAGGCCCAGGTTTGCCACCTGTGGGGGTCCCCTGAGGGTTGTCTGTCACAAACAGGAAGCAGTTGGTAGGGGAAAGGGGCCAGTGTTAGGTCGGGAAATAGCAACACAGATAATGAAGGCTCTCTAGGCCTCTCTTTACCTCTTCTGAGCCTTGATGTTTAATAATGGAAGGGAAAAAACAAACAAACAAAAAAACAACCAAAGAAACCCAAACCACTAGATTCAAAGTCTAGAGACTTGGGTTCTAATCTTGACAATGTCCCTGACTTGCTATGTGACCGTGGGCAAGTGCTTTTTTCTCCTGGATCTTATTTTCCTTTTCTGTAAGATGAAGAATTACTATAAGGACCAAATATGATGTCAGGCAGCTGCTGATAAAGCTTGCTCCCCAACTCCTAACCAAAATGTTATAGACTCCAGATGCACAATAAATCACATTTCAGGCCAGAATTTCCCAGGATGGAAATTTGTTTTGATTGAGCATATTTGTGACAAGAGTCTTGTTCTTCCTCTCCCCCCCCCCCCCACTGGAAGGAATTTGTGAGGGGCACAGCAAGAGATGCCCCCAAAAAGGGAAAAAAGTCTTTGAAGTACTTTTATGAATATACAAGAGAGAACATAAGGGAGGTTAGAAGGGAACAGACAAATGCGACAACTTTAAAAATTTAATAATGAATTCATTATGTAACTAAAAAGAAAAGCAAGCTATATATAATAGACTTACATTTTTGTATATAATCCTCTTTGTCTGTTCTACTTTATATTCTTTGTCATTAAGTCTAGAAAAGAAAATGAAGGAGTTTGATTAGATCAATGATTCTTAAAACGTGGTCTGGAGCCCCCTAAACCTTTTCTGGGGATCTATGAGGTCAAACCATTTTCAGAGTAATACTAAGATTATTTGATACAGTATATATTGGTAGATAAAACCTGCATAAACAAAAACTCTTTGTGGTCCTCTATAATTTTTTTTTTAAAACCCTTACCTTCCGTCTTAGAATCAATACTGTGTATTGGTTCCAAGGCAGAAGAGTGGTAAGGGCTAGGCAATGGGGGTTAAGTGACTTGCCTACTTTGCTTACAAAATTGCTTACAAAAATGAATAATATGGAAATAAAAATAAAATAAGACTTTCCTAGGGTCACACAGCTAGGAAGTGCTGAGGCCACATTTGAACCCAGGACTTCCCATCTCTAAGTCTGGCTCTCAATCCACTGAGCTGCCCCCCTCATGCCCCTTTACATTCTTAAAAATTATAGAGGACCCAGGGCCTAAAATAAATTGGGTTGAAAAGGCAGTGGGGAGGAAGTTCTGATCCTGCCAGCTGAATTTTTCCAGAGCCCAATGGGGGTTAAGTGACTTGCCCAGGGTCACATTTTATTTTTGTATTTATTTTTCAACATTGATTTTACTTATTTGTTTGTTTGTTTTTAATCTAATTTTATTGATTAATTTAGAAAATTTTTCCATGGCTCCATGATTCATATTCTTTCCCTCTTCTCCTCCCACCCCCCTCCCATAGCCTACAGCAATTCCACTGGGTTTTACATCCATATTACTTTTTAAAGGTCTGCTTACAGAGTGAGAATATGTTGCCTCTCCTAGAACTTCCTCTATCCTGAAGGCATCTGGCCTTTAAATTGAGCAATCTAAGCCACATTCTGGCTTAAAGTGGGAAAGGTGAAGGGATGGATAGAGCTTAAGAAGGAAAGCTCTCTGAGGGCAATGGCTCTTCTTTAGTTTGTCTTTTTATCCTCAGTGTCTACTGCAGTGCCTGGAATATAGCTGACACTTAATCAGCACTCACTGGAGCGGATGGGGTGGGAAGATGTCCACACAGACCAAGTTTGGTAAAAGTTCATGGATTCTCGTATGCTTCTGTGGTTTTTATTGGGTTGTTTCCAGTCTGATTTAGGTTAGAGATGTTGAAGAAATCCTACAGAGACCCTTACGTATGCATGTGGGGAAGTGAAGAGGAAGATTGGGTTATTTGGGGAGAAACAGGGCTATGGTTGTCCCTGAGGGGGCCTGACTGTGGGCGGCCTCCCTTCCTCCCTAGGGGAGGCTGCCAGTGACAAGACAGCCATGGTTTTGGTTCAGTGATTCCCACCAGCCCCTGCCTGTCCCAGCATCCTCCTCAACGATGATCGAGACACCCATCGGAGTGAGAGCCCAACTCGCCATGCAGCAGGCCCCTTTTCTCCTCATCCTCTTCTTTCTCTTCCTCACTCCTCAGGTTGCTGAGTCCCAAGACCTACTGAGTGTGGAGGCAGAAGGTAGGAAGATACCTAGATGTAGGCTCTTGTCCTAGCTTGGTCTTTAGGTCTTTAGACAAATTTAGGTCTCTCTGGGATTTTGTCTCTTCCTCCATAAAATGAAACCGGAGATGGGATGATAAGACCTCC
Organism: Gracilinanus agilis; assembly: GCF_016433145.1. NCBI lineage: Eukaryota > Metazoa > Chordata > Mammalia > Didelphimorphia > Didelphidae > Gracilinanus > Gracilinanus agilis. Next base: position 132,719,320 of record NC_058130.1, on the reverse strand, counting down.
AGAAGGTTCTTCCCAACTCTAAATTCAGTAGCTTATGGGGAAGGAACCAAAGGAACTGAGATCTCTTGGAGTGAGGGTTGATGATGGGGAGAGGAGGAAGTAGAGATTATGAAAAAAAATAATTCACATTTTTATTTTAATGTTTTCAAGCCCTTTTCTTCATAACAACCCCGGGAAGTAGCTAGTGTGAGTATTTCTGTCCCTTTTAAACAGAGGAGGAAGCTGAGGTTCAGAGCCTATGGCCTCATCACTTGCCAGAGCTCAAGTTTGTTCTTCCATCCCAGGTTTACATCCCTTCTTACTCACCCATTCTCCTCTCTCTCTTCACAGAGGGAAGGAATGCGGTGCTGCCCTGCCTGACCAGCCCCAGGGACAGGCCCTTTGAGCCTATCACCTGGTCTGGAGGAGGGCAGCTGGCCTCTTTGCAGCAATTCACCCTGAAAGGCCCAGGTGTGGGGGCCCAGGTGGGACCTGTGAACATCTCCCTTTTCATCTCGAACATCTCAGCCGAGTCTGGGGGCTTCTACCTCTGCAAACGAGAACCACCCATAAGGCCAGAGTCGAAGTTGGGGGCTGCCGTCAGTGTCCTGGGCAGTGGTGAGGGCCCAGACTGGGGGACCAGGGGGTCGTGGCAGTGAGGGGAATCTCAAGCTCTGGGCTCCAGAGGGGAGAAGGTTAGGGGAGGCAGTGGCTTAGGCCCTCCCTTTCCCTTCTGCTGAGAAACGGTATGGTAGCATGGAAGGAACATTGGACGTGGGTGAAAAGACATGGGTTTGGATTCTGATTCAGCCACGTCTTCCTCATGTGATCCTGAGCCAGTTACATTTTCCCTATTTGGGTCTTAGTTTCTTCATCTATAAAATGAGGTTTTTGGGCCAGATGACTGAGGAAGCCCTTTTCAGCTCTAAATCTTATGATTCAATAAGGGACAGAAAGGGAAGGGGTTGGTAAGGCTCTGGAGGGTGTCAGTGGGTGGGCGGGATGGATGGGAAAATAAAAACTGGAAGATTCAGCACAATGGAACTCACTGGGATATTTAATTAGCTGAGTCTGAGGGAAAGACTGAGACAGGAAGATGGGAGTAAAGCTGTGTTGGAGGGGCTGCCAGGGGAGGGATGTCTCTGGGCCCAGCTCCCAGCCTAGCCCCCTTCTCTGTTTCTCTCATCTCTGTGTCTCCAGGTGAACTGTTCCAGTGGAATGCTACCGGCCCAGCGGGCTGTGGCCTCAGGAAGGGGTCCTCTTCTCCCCCCATGCCTGCTAGCTTTTCAGGATCCAGGCCCCCTCCCGATCCTTCCACTCAGCTCTACGTCTGGGCTGGGGACAGACCTGAGCTGTGGGATCCCTTCATTCCATGTATTGATCAGAACCAAACGCAGGGTAAGCAAGGGTTGTGGGAGGGAGAGGCAATAAGAAGTTAAGCAGGCGCCATCTAGATCTAGGCCTTTGGGTGGAGGGCAGCTAGGTGGCACAGCAGATAGAACTCTGGCCCTGGAGTCCAGAAGTCCTGAGTTCAAATCCAGCCTCAGACATTTACTGGCTGTGTGACCATGGGAGAGGCATTGAACCCTATTAGCCTCAGTGCACCATGTAGGATTAGAACTTCTCTAAAGGTGGGATAGGTTGCCTTAGGAAATAAGTAGTAGGGTCCTCCATGCTGAATCGCCATGTGTTTGTATGTTGTAGTGATCTTTTCTTTTGTATGAGTTGAACCAGATAGCCTGCTAACTTTCCTGTGATCCTGTAATCTCATAGCACTTTGTATGCAGTTTACTCAGTTCTCATTTGTACCTAGGCTTTTAGGTACAGGAAGCACTTGCCTTGCAGTAATCTTATAAGGGAGGAAGCACAGGTGTATTTATTCCCATTTTTCAGACTTGGAAACTGAGGCCCAGAGAGTTCATGTGACCTCCCACATCCATAAAGCTAATAAGTATCAGAGGCTGAATCCAAGGTAGTGTCCAGCCCATATCCTACTTCTCTTAGCCTTACCACATCTGAATTATCTTGGGTTTTAGCAAGAATCTTTATTCACAAATATAGAATACACCCATATTTTGAAAGGCCCACCATTTCATCAATGGGAAGCACTTTCTCCACCAGAGTAATGTGGCATCCATGCCCTAGCAGAAGAAAACATGTTCTAGTGGAAAGAGCATTTTCTAGAAAAGCATTTCTAGAAAAGGGTTCAAATTCTAACTTGGATAAATCTCTTCAGTTCCATCTATGCCTTTTAGACTTGGTAAAATGAAAGGATTGGATTATTAGACTAAGTGTTCTTAACCTGGGGTCTATGAATTAAAAAATTTTTTTGGATTGCTACAATACAGGACAATTTATTTCTTTTGCAATTTTATATATTGGACTTCTGCATTAAAAACATTATTTTGAGAAAAGGTCCATAGGTGTTACCAGAGTGCCAAAGGGAACCAAGGCACAAAAAAGTTTAAGAACTCCCAGATTAAGAATCCCTCTCTAAAGTTTCTTCTGGCGCTAACATTTTATGATTTTATGAGTGGGTGTGACCCAAATGAGGCATCATCTACTGGCCAATCTTGTCATGATGAGCCAGTTTGCATTGAGCTAAGGTGGGTCCTGGGAGGGCAAACACAGAATCTATGTTTGCTGGGCCTGTTCTCCAAGCCTTTCCAGCTTGGCAGGACCCGACAGTCCTGATGGGGTTGGCACTCCATTAGCATAGCTTCTAAGAAACCGGGGCTGTCTTCACACCCAGGCTTCCAATGAGGTTACAAAAGAAAAAAAATTTAAATTCATAATGCTGCCGTAGAAGGAGCAATGGATCCTAACTGATAATTTATTGAGTCATTTACCCACTTTGAACTTTAGTTTCCTCATCCATCAAATGGAGATAATAATACTTAGACTGTCTACCTTGCAGGTTTGCTGTTAGGAAAATGCTTTGTAAACCTTAAAATGCCATAGATATATGAGCTTTTACTAAATAAAAGAAGGGGACAAAGACAATTGGAAGCACAGGTAAAATAAAGAAGCCCAGTACGGACTAGAATGTACAAAATTTAGGGAAAATTCCCCAGGACCTTCCTGGGCTCCATGATTCTCTAGGCCTGGAAGTCTCCCCAAGGGTCACTCCCATCCTGGCCTCTTGGATGAATTGGACCTTTTGGTCCCAAAACACTCTTTTATCACCTTTTCCTACAACCCACTCTTTCTCCATTGTGAATGGCCCATCTGAGACCTGTAGACTAGTGAAGACCTCATACCCTTCCAACCCAAGGCATGACCCTAATGGATCCAGACATCTGAAGCATGGGAAGATGGGTTGCAGGTCTGACCATGTTACTTTCCTACTCGCTAAACTCCAAAGGTTCACAATTGACTCTAGTCTCAAACATGTTTTCACCTTTACCTTGCTTGACTTTTTAAAATATCCATTTTTTGCAAGTTTAACAATGTATAACTATTAATGTAGTCACATATATGAAATTTATAAATAAGTAAATATAAATCTATTGGGGGCACATGCTCAAATATTCTCATTGATAGGCTGTCCACTGCACGAGACTAGGTATATTCCCAGATTCTACAATAAGAAAAATTATCCAGCCCATCAGGAACCCTTTCCATTGACTCAGGGAAAGAGGTTTTGTGTTCCTCTCACATTCATAGGGTAGTAGATTTAGATTTGGAAGGGATCAACCTTTTTAATTTTACAGATGAGGAAACCAAGGCCTAGAGTAGTTAAGTAACTTGTTCAAAGTCTCACACAGCTCTAGTAGAAAATAATGTAATGAGCATTTCAATGGAGGTTTAACTCCAAATCAGTTTTGTTGTTGACTCTGACCCTGAATGCAGGAGGACCTGAGTCCAAATCCAACCTCAAACAATTCCTAGCTGTGTGACTAGGGGCAAATCACTTAACTATGTTTGCCTCAGTTTCCTTATCTGTAAAATGATCTGGAGAAGGAAATGGCAAACCACTCCAATATCTCTGCCAAGAAAATCCCAAATGAGGTCATGAAGAATCAGACGTGATTGAAAGGACTGAACAACAACAGCTTATTCCAAATCAGTACTCTTTCATTTTGTTGTGATACTGGGAAAGAACCTTAGGGATCACCTATTCCAGTGGTTCTCAAACCTTTTGGTGTTAGCACCCCTGTACAGTCTTAAAAACTATTTGAAGACCTCCTTAAAGAGTTTTTGTTTGCTTGAGTTATATTGTCTAATATTTACCATATTAGAAAGTAAAGTATATAAATATTATCATAAAAATAGTTTTGACCTTGCAGACCTTATAAAAGTATACTGAGGACCAGTAGGGGTCCCTGGACCACAATTTAGGAACCTCTACTCTTGTCTAACCTCCCTCATTTTTACCAGTTTACAAGGCACTTTCTTCACATCTCCACTGTCTAGGTCCAGAGAGGAAATGAGGAAAAAAGACATTAAAAGTTTTTCATTGCAGTTATGCTTCATCAACCAGAAAAAGAAATGCAATTTTACAACCCTCAGATTCTCAAACATTCCTTTTACATCTATCCCTCCATTATACTACAAGCCTCACGAGAGTAAGGACTTTGTCTTATATCTTTTTATCTCTTCCTATATGTATATATATATACATATATATGATACTTATATATTATATGTATAATGTATATATATTAGGTACTTAATTGGGTTGTTGCAAATTCATAAATGTCTATATAATGAGAATTTTTGGAATTAGAGAGTAGATAGTCCTACTGTCCCCTGTCTTGGTCAGTCTGGAATATTGTTTTCAGGTGTTCCATATTGGGGAAGTCACTGATAAGCTGAAGAGTGTCCAGAGGAAGGTAAATAAATTGATGAAGAGCTTGGAGATCATGCCTCAAAAATATATGTTAAAGGAACTGGAGATATTTAGCCTGGGGAAGAAAAAATTTAGGAGAAGACATGATAACTATCTGAAAGTATTTGAAGGTCTGTCCTACAGAAAAAGATTAGACTTATTCTTCTTGTCCTCTGTGGGGAGAACTAGGAGCAATAAGTGTAAAATCCAGAGTATATAGAGGCTGACTATTAAGAAAAACATCCCAACAAATATTGCTCTCAATAAGAAGAATAGGCTGGTTTGTGAGGTATTGGATTCCATTTTACTAGAGCTTTTGTTCATTTATACTGATAATCTGCAAATAATTTCATCTGGTTTTGGAATATATTAACTGGGTTTTATTTGTTTTATTGATAATTTGTGTTTTTTAAATTTTTTAATCTTATTTTTGTTGCTATCTTTTATGACATTTTCATTTCAGAATGTCTCTCTTCCTTGTAACAAAGATTAAAAAAAATAAAGCAAGGGGTAAAAGTTTGGTAAAACATTGAATGTATCCATCATACCTGGTGATGTTTGTAATATTCCATATCCATAGTCTCCCACTCTTTGTAAATTAGTGAGGTTCTATGTTCTATGTGTTCTATGTTCTCTCCTCTAAGGTCATGATTAATCATTGTAATTGTATAGCAAGATTTCCTTTTTGGGGTATGCCTTTTCTATTTATACTGATATAATCACTCTGCATTTTGTTTTCCTGGTTCTGTATACTTCATCAGTTCATATGAGTTTTCTCATCCTTCTCTGTATTCTTCATATTCATTATCACTTATGAATCAGAAATGTTATATTTGTTCTTGAAGCATTAGCATTTCCCTGTGAATGATTGTTTAATTTATTTCTTGTTCTTTGCTTATTGCAAAAGATGTTGTTATGAATATTTAGGTGTGTGTGTGCGTGCGTGTGTGTGAATTTTCTGCCTTTTACTTCCTTAGAATATATGACTAGCAGTATTATCTCTGAGTTAGAGTATGTATATTTTAGTTACTTGTTTATCATACTTCTAGTTACTTTCTAGAAATAGACAGCACACAATCTTACTAATATTACCTTCACGTTCCTGTTTTTCTTCAGACTCTCTAATATAGACTATTTCCATTTTTTGTCATCTTTGCTAATTGCTAAGGTCCAACTTCAGGATTGCTTTAATTTTAATTTTCTTATTAGTGATTTGTAGCCATCTAGTTGTTAGTATCTCATTTTTTGGACATATTTATTTTATCTTTTGATCACTTATCCTTGGGGAATGGCTCTTGATCTTATATATCTGTTAATTCCCTACATATCTGGGATAGCAGATCTGTTTTAGAGATATCTGATGCAAACATTTCCTCCCAGTCCAAGCTTTCTTTTTTCCTAACTGCATTGATTTTGTTCCATCAAAAGCTTTTCAGTTCCAGGTCATTGAAATTATCTATTTTATCTTTTGTAATCACCTCTATACCTTGTTTGATAACTTTCCTACTAGTCATAATTATGAAAGAGATGTAATGTCATTCTCTTATACTTTTGACTTATGTGACTTATTTTTGGGTTACATATACATCTTGAATTCATTGGAGCAAATTGTATAAAATATTAGTCCAAACCTAATTTTTGCAGAAGTGCTTTCTTATTTTCCCAGGTGATATTGTCAAATAGGGCATTATTCTCTAAGTAACAAATGGTCTTGGGTTTATTGAATTTCTGCATTTTAAAGTTTGATGGTAGAGGCAGTTGGGTAGCTCAGTGGATTGAGAGCCATGCCAAGAGATGGGGAGGTCCTGGGTTAAAATCTGGCCTCAGATACTTCCTAGCTGTGTGACCCTGGGCAAGTCACTTAACCCCCACTTAACCCCTTTACTACTCTTCTGCCTTAGAACCAATACACAGTATTGATTCTAAGGTGGAAGGTAAGGGTTAAAAAAAAAGTTTGATGGTTCTTATTCTTCTTTATCAAGTCTATTCCACTGATCCTTGTTTTTATTTGTAACCATATAGTTTTGGAATATGTTATTGTTCTTTGTTTGTTTTTATGGATATATTTCCTTTTTATAAGAGAGGTTAACACAGGCAAAAAACCCTACAAAGTATACTTCTTTCTGCTCCTTACAGCTTAGAAAAACAGCAGATTGGGGGGTTTACCCATGATAATTCATGCCACTCAATGCTTCTGAAGTTTATTGATGGTTAAAAAAAAAAGGGAAGACAGAGTTCTTTACAGTTGAAGAGTTGGTACCATCTTAACCAGAATTTTTCATCATTTGATATTTTCTTTATTTGCATAGTTGTGGATTATTCTTTTGGGTTAGCTTCATAGCCTAACATTGAGGAACTGCTGCTCCGTTTTCTCAAGGGAGCGGGGAAACTTCCATCCCAGCCCATCCTGCCCTTTGGCAGGTAGGTTGGACCAGATTCAGTTCTGGGGAGCCTGACTCTAATGGGAAGAGTGTTCTCACACTCAGTGGCTCAGTAAGTCTCTCTCCTCTCACACCCTGGGAATGATTTTACTCATTGCCTTACCTCTAGGGTCTCCTCCAAAAAGTTCCCCCAATGGGAAGAGAAAAACAATATTTAATGTACAATATAGATCTGGTATGGGTCAAGAAGTTTATTTCTAGACACTCAAGAAATGCTAAACATAAAAAAACTCATATGTACATCAACAGACAGAATTGAGCAGCTTAGTTTAGAACTACTTGTAAAGTCTGCTGTCTTAGTACTTAAGCCACCTCAGGACATAGAGCAGTTTGCAAGACTGCTAATTAGACATTTTTCACTTCTCTGGCTAAACAACTTCTGGTATATATCTGCTGGGACAATGGCCAAGCTTGCACTAATCCTCTTACCCATGACTGTCTTCTTTGTTGCAAAGTTTTACCTTCTATAAGTTAGTTCTAACCCAACAAGACCTTAGATTTGAACTCAGGTCTTCTTGACTCCAGGCTAAGTGCTTTATCCTCTGTTATCCAGCTGCCTCTGGTCCTTTAACCTATCTGGTTACACATCCATCTCTGAACAACCAAAGAGGAGTTGCTTTAGCTTCCACATCCTAGTGGCCACCTGGAGGTTGGGGTAGGAGAATTGGGGCTTTAGATATACCTTTAGATATACCTTGGAATGGTCCTTCATGATTTAAAGTTGGGAAAGAAGAGAACTGCTCCTTCTTCTAGTACATTGACGGAGTCCTTAGATCTTCTGGCTCCAGAGGCAATAAACAGACTAATTATCTCGATGCTCAGAGCCCTGAATAATGAGTCACACTTGGCCAGAAGAAGGTCCTTCCTTCCCCAACTCCAAAGCTTCCATGGGGAATCAGGAATCATGACTCTGGATGTGTTCCATGGGGATGGAGGGACAAAGGATGGCTCCCACGATGATGGAATCAGAGATTTAGGGCCGAAATGAACCTTCCAGGTGATCTAGTGCAACCTTCTCATTCTTTTTATTTTAAACCTTTACTTTCTGATCTAAGAAAGAAAAGCAGCAAGGACTAGGAAAACAGGGTTAAGTGACTTGCCCAGGGTCAAACAGCTAGGAAGTGTCTGAGGACAGATTTGGAACCCTGGACCTCTCTAGGTCTGGCACTCTGTCTGGGCTACTCCCAAACCCCTCATTCTACGGATAAGGAACCCAAGTCCCAGCTAGATTAAGGAACTTGGAGCAGCTACATGGTGCAGTAGATAGAATACTAGGCATGGAGTCAGGAAGATGACTTCAAATCCAGCCCCAGACACTTATTAGATATGTGAACTTGACCTAGTCACTTAACCTCTGCTTGTCTCAGTTTCCTTAACTGTAAAGTGAGAATAAAAATAGCACACATACTAAGTACACATCATAATGTAGAAATAATGATACATCACAATAACAATGCATATTAAATAAATAAACATAATAATAAGAATAAAATAAAAATTATGCATATTAAATAAATACATATGAAGCAAATTAAATAAAAATATATCATAAGATTGTAGTGAGATAATATTTAAAAGCACTTAGCAAAGTGCCTGGCACTTAGTAGGTTCTACAAAAAATGCTAGCTATAATAGTAACTTTATCATATATAACATAATGTTATTATAATATATAATCATATGATATAATTACTTTTATGGCTAAGATCTAACTTGTGGCAAAGTCAACGTTAGGGCCTCTTAGTCCAAAGTCAGGATTTTTTTCACTGCATCCCACTGCTTTCCACTGTTTTCTTTACTGTCCATCACTTTATCTTTGCCTTACCAAGTTTTTCCTTATGGAGCAATGAAATTTCATGATATTCCTCTCTGTAGAACCCTTGGCAAATCACTTTAACTTCACAATGCAACCGAGAGGCACTGTCTAGGAATGTAAATTGCAGAGGGAGTACCAACTTGTACGGGTGAAATCATCATCCCCATCACTATATTCCTACACCAGTTTGCTTCTAACTTTTTGCTATCACCAGCAGACCTTCTCCGTACGAAAAGTCACTAAGCTGTCTACACCCTTCGACAAAGAGATTCCATCTAACTCAGGAAGACCTCCGTTAAAGTCCTGCCTCTGGCTCTCTGGTATTCCAAACAAGTTACCTAGCCTCTGGGCCTCTGGCCACGCTCTCAGGCTATCTTCTCCCTCTAGATCAGGGGTTCCCAAACTTTTTTGGCCTACCGCCCCCTTTCCAGAAAAAATATTACTTAGCCCCCTAGAAATTAATTTTTTAAATGTTAATAGCAATTAATAGGAAAGATAAATGCACCTGTGGCCATCACCGCCTCTTAGATCGCTGCAGCACCCACCAGGGGTAGTGGCACCCACTTTGGGAATCACTGCTCTAGACGCTCTTAGTAACCTCACTGGATCCCATGGATTCAGCTATTGTCTCCATGCAGATGACTCCTAGATTTCTAAATTCAGTCTCACTATCTCCCTTGGTCTTCAATCCTGCATCACTAGTTGCCTATTGAACAGTTCAAATTGTATATCCTTAAAGCTTATTTTAAACTCAACATGTCTAAAACCAAGCTTAAACACCCTCCTCTTCCAAACTCCTCTCCATTGAAGATGGAGGGCAGTTACCAAATTTTTCCATTTCTATCTTCAAAAGATGTCTTATATCCCACCCCTTCTCTTCATTCACAGAGCTACCATCTGAGATCCCACCTTCATTACCTCTCCCCTAGATTATGGCAAAAGTTACAATTGGTCTCTCCCCACTCTACTCCATCCTATACATTGCTGCCAAAGTGATTCTTTTTAAGAGTTGCCAACTGCGTTTTTAGGAATCCCAAGTTTGCCCCTATCCCCTGAGAACACACCCCGAGGGAAGTTCTAGGACGTACATCCCATGTAATAAAGGGCAACAATAAAATAATGGTCCTAAAGAAAGAATTTTTTTTGTTGTTGTTGTCCAGAATAATTCTTCTTGAGCCTCCCAGAAATTAGAAGCTAAATAAAGCTACTTAAGTTTCCTTAAAAAAAAAAAACAAAAACAAAAACAAAAACAAACTGACTGAGAAGTCTGGGATTTCTGGACTTAATTCATAGAGAGCTATCTCACTCAATCCCATTTTGCTCATTTAGAATCAGTTTCTTAGATCAAAGTCAAGAGCCATCTCAACATTTTTCCTGAAATCTCTGCTTACTCCTCTTACTTGGCTCTGACAAATTTCTCTGGTGTCTCTTATGCCCAATGGTCAAGGTTCCAAACTCCCAGGTACCTGGGACAGAGATACCTCTTGCTGCTGGGTAAGGGTACCATCTGCCCTGAAGTTTCTCTCTCTGTGGGTCTTGGCCCTGCCAGAGGCTGGCTTGTATATAAATATGTGTGTGAGTGTTTTCTTCACTTTAAATTCCAGATATTTCCTTTCATTTCTTATTCAATGTGGAAATGAGAGATAAAATGGAAGAAAGTTTTCTCTCATAGTCGGGACTACATTTAGACAGATTATTTTATGGTCATATTTATACGGCTTCTTGTTGTATCCTCATATTTTAGCTCCCAGATACTTAATGATTGTTGCTGTCATTTCAAGGTATGTTGCTTTCTATCCATTTCCCCATTGATTTTTAGTGAAAATAATGTTCATTTTTATAGATTCATTTTATGTTGTGTTTCTTTGTTGATGCTATTATTTCAGTTAATTTTCTGATCATTTTCAAGGGCTTCTAAAGAAACCATGATCTCATTCTCAAATAAGCTTATTTTTTTGCCTCTATTTTGTCAATGCTTATTTCATTAATTTCTTTTTCTTGGCTTATTGCCATGGCTAGCATTTATAGTATTATGTCAAATAATAATGGTAATAGCAGGCATCTTTGATTTACTCTTGATCTTTTGGGGAAATCTTTTAATATCTCTTCAATATAATACAATGGTATTGCTTAATTTTAGCCAGTTAAAACATCATATTGAGGAAAGCTCCTTCCATTACTGTGTTTTCATATAAATAAGTACTATACTTTGCTAAAACTTTTCCTTTACCCTGGGATACAATTATATATTTTCTTCTTTTTTTTTTGTCACTCAAGGCTCGGGGGTCCTCCAAAGACTGGGTTACACAGACTAGACTTGATCCTAGAACCCTGATCCCAAAGGGATAAGTTTCTCTCTTTGACTTATTATGCCCCAACCAAAGAGTCAAAACTCAGAGAAATCTCCAGGACAAAGTTTATATATGGCTTGTTTCCCGCAAAATGGGTAATAGGCTGCCCACTTCCTGCACTTTCATCAATAGACATCATAGGCATCAAAAATTGGACAGCCTTTGTATCACGTGCCATAGCAAAAGTGCACATGAGGAAATACAGAAACATAAAAAGGTGTATAGTGGATTAGACTCCTCCAGAAAGTAAAGACACTTTGGGGGACTGCTGAACAGATACTGCCCATTTACTTCAGATTTGCTCTATCCAAGAACTCACAATATCAGAGAGAGCTGGCATGTTCCTGACTCTTGGCCTGGCGTTAATCCTACAGCTGTTAGATTCTCTTCTTTTCTGAGAAGGGGTCACTTAAGGAAATCTCCCTTTGGGAGGCCAGTGTCTGACTCTGAAATTCATGAGCTTTGGAATTCCGAATTCGCCAGGAGGCAATCCCCCAGCCTGGAAATATCGATTCTCAGGATTGTGAATCTCTCACTTGTTCTCAGAAAAGGAAACAGAAAGGCTGAAGGCAGCAAGGAAATGGAGGTTCAAAAATTCCCCTCTTAGGCTTGCTTGGGGAAGATGCTCGCCATGTGCTTCTCTTGAAAGTTACCATTTTCTGCTCTTAGTGAGAAAAAAGGAACATCCCTCTTCCTATGAGGCATTCCGGTCTCAAAATCCAAAAGAAAAAAAAAAAAAGCAAAAAAGGAGTAAAAGAGATGGGCTCTTCCCTCCTTCTTATGGCCTCCAGAGGAGACATCTCGTCTGACAAGACTGTTTTCTCACACTTCCATTAACTAGTCCTAAGAGGCATCCCAGGTCCCTTGGACTCACCACAGCAGTCCTCAGTGTCCCCTCAGCCATGATCTAGGACACATTTAACTCCAGGAAAGGGGAGCCCCCTTTCAACAAAGGCCAAACTAATTTCAGCAAACTGATTAGGGGACGAGATCATCAAATAAGTATGGACTCCCCTGATCAATTCCCAGTATATTATTAATGTGATTTTTATTATGCTAATTCTTTCCCTAATATTTAATCATCCTTGAATTCCTACCCAGGTCCCAGAGCCAGGCTGCTACATCTTCTCCTCAGAAATCTAGAGGTTCCCTGAGGGGCTGGGGGTTGTTTCTTCCCTACGGCTATCCAATCGAGCCCCCAAGGTTATGTTTCCATCCACTGTGAGGGATCAGTGACTAGAAAGAAGCCTTTTTCCTTTTGACTACTTCACATCAAGTAGCTTTTACCAAAGGATACTTGTTTGGAAGATAAAGCAAGAACAGAAGCATGCCTGTTTCTTAGGGGCACACTCCTCTCTCTCCCACCTTGGCTCAAACCTGGCCAAGTTCTCATGGAACATGGGCTTGACTAAGTCACTGTCGGAATGTGGCGTGGATGCCGGATGAGTCCTCGCTGGACCGCGGCCATCAGTGCCGTGTTGATGGCACGTTTGTCTCGTGAGCACAGCCCAGATGAGGGATGCCAGGATGCCAGGGACCCCTCGCTTGACCTTTTAAAAGGAATGAGGTCAGAATCTAATCCTTTCACCCAAAACAGAAAAAGAAAAATTCAGAAGCAAAGGAACCAAGATCTGTTTCATTGGGTGAATGCTGGCTTCACTGGGGAGAAAGCTCAAGGCCTCTGCATTAATGTATTGTCTCTCTCTCTCTCTGGACACCATTCTGAAAGAAGTCAAACCAAGAAGGAGAAGCCCAAGAGAAGAGTCAGGAAGGTTCTGGTTGCTAATACCATTTGTTTTTTTTTTAACCCTCACTTTCAGTCTTAGAATCAACTATATTGGTTCCAAGGCAGAAGAGTGGTAAGGGCTAGGCAATGGGGGTTAAGTGACTTGCCCAGGGTCACACAGCTAGGAAGTGTCTGCCACTGAGCCACTTGGTTGCTCCAGCTAATACCTTTTGAAGGAACCTCTAGTTCCAACTCCTTAACCAATCAAAAGGACTTTTAGGGGGCAGCTGGGTGGCTCAGTGGTTTGAGAGCCAGGCCAAGAGATGGGAGGTCTTAGGTTCAAATCTGGCCTCAGACACTTCCTAGCTGTGTGACTTCTAAAAAGGACTTCTAATCCTGTAGTTAGCAGGCAAGAACTCATTGAAAATTGTCTATAAAGGCTCAAGCTTCTTGTTCCAAGGTTCTGATATTAATTATAGAATTACATTAATAGTATAATAATCATATTATTATAGGATCTCCTAAAAACAAGCTCCCTAAGCTCTTCTACTTGGGAAGATGCTATCAGAGACATTCTGGGCATATGTCAATTCCTTTTATAAATCCTGTTATATCCTGTTATAAATACAACTTGGTCACAATTAATATTTTTTGTATATGTTGCTATATTACTTTTGATTGACATTTTTGTATCATTTTTGTAACATTTTCTGCTTTTTTCCTTCCCTAGGTCAGGAATCAGGATCATATTTGTCTTATGTAACTAATTTGCTAGGGTGCCTTCTTTCACTAGTTTTGAAAGTAGTTTATATAGCATGGGGATTGTTTGTTCTTTAAATATTTGCTGAATGTACAGGTACAGCTGTCTGGTTTTGGAAGTTTTTGGTTTTTTTTCTTGTGGCAGTTTATTTCTGGCTTGTTTAATTTCTTATTTTGAGATTGTGTTATGTTATCTACTCTCTGTTTTTCTTATTTCAAAATTTTATATTTTTGTAGATATTAGTCTATTTTATTTAGATCTTCAATTTTGGCATATAACTGAATATAAGAGGCAGTATTGAGAACCAAAGAGAAGATTGACCTTGGAGACAAGAACATCTGTGTTCAACTCCAGCCTCTAGCACATGCTGGCTATATGGTCATGGGCAATATCCCTAGGCAAATTTATAACAATATGTTACCAGAATTGCTGATGTACTTTGCTAGAGGGAGTTTCCTATACTGGGGAGTCCCCTAAACAAATGAAATCACAGGTCTTGACAAACAAAAAGAACTAGACATTCTAGTTTCACACAAATTTTTTGGTTTCCATTCTTTTGTTATTTCCCTTTTTTCATTTTCAATTTTTGTAATTTTGTTTCCCGTTCTTTTTTCTTAAAAAAAATTAAATCAGTTGGTGGTTGATCAATTTTTATTGATATTTTAAAAAAGTTTCTTGATTTTCTAATTTGCATGACTGTTCAATTCACTATTCCTTTCTTTTTCTCTTTTATAAAGGCAATAGCTCAGAGCTATCACTGCTTTACCAGCATTGTATAAATTTTTCTATATATTGCATCCCATATTATTCTCTTGAATATCTACATGTATATATGTATATACATATATAGGCATACACCCACATATATATACATTCAATTTTTTCTATGATTCAATCTTTAATCCACTCATTACTTAGGATATAAATTTTAGTCTCTGCTTAGTTCTGCCTCTTTTGTTCATATTTGCCTCATTGATTACCATTTTTATGGCATCATGGCCTATAAAGAATATGGTTAAGAGTTCTTTCTTTTTGCATTTACTTAGGAGTTCCTTATGCCTTGGAATAAGATCATTTTTTAAAATAAAGATACTGTGCATCTAAAAAAAATGAGTATAGGCTCTCAAATTCCCATATGATATTCCTTATAATCTATTAAATTTTAACACCAAGTTGTAATTTTTTTATTTTTTGTCAGATTCATCAAATGTTGATGGAGGAACATCAAAGTCTCCTATCAGTGCATTACTGTTTAGTTATTTTTGTATTTCAGCTTGTTTCTTTCATGCACTTAGAAGGTCCTTTAGTCCATGGTTATAGATTGTGTATAGTGCCTTTAAATACAAGGTAGTTTATCTGTTTATTCCTCTTGATAGAATATATTTTCATTTCTGCTTTATCTAAGATCATGTTTGCAACTCTTGCTTTTTTTGATTCAGCAAAACACAATATACTGTACTCTAGCCCTTTGCATTATTATTTTTGTTTTGTTTTAAAAATGAAACCTTTTTCTATGATCAAAACTCTACCCCTCCCCCCACTTCACATCCCTTCTTCATTTGGAAAAAAAAAAGACAAAACCTTTGTAACAACTATGCAGTCAAGCAAAACAAATTCCTGCATTGGTCATGTTCTTTTTCATTCCTCAAACTCTCCCCTCTCCCTCCCCAGTCCCCATATTTTATTCTGCAACTCAAGTCTATCATTTCTTTATAGGAAGTGGGTAGCAAGCTTCATTGTTGAGCCTCTGGAGTCATGGCTGGTCATTGCATTGAGTATTCAAGTCTTTCAAAGTTGCCTTTACAATATTGTTATTGTTATAGAATTGTTTTCCTGGTTCTGTTCATATAATTTTTGGATGAATTAATAACAAGCCTTGCCAGAGTTATTAGAAAATGATTTCATTTCTTTCTTAGTCTTTTTTTTTAACCTTTATCTTCTGTCTTAAATCAATATTGTGTGTTGGTTCCAAGGCAGAAGAGCAGTAAGGGCTAGGCAATGGGGGTTAAGTGACTTGCCCAGGGTCACACAGCTGGGAAGGATCTGAGGCCAGATTTGAACCCAGGACCTCCCTTCTCTAGGCTTGGCTCTCAATCCACTGAGCAACCGAGCTACCCAGCTGCCCCTCCTTATTAGTCTTTATACGTACATAAAGTCCATATTCGTTCCTGTGTTTTAGTCGGCAACATATTCTGGTATTCTCTTCAGAAAAAAAAATTGGAAAACATGGAAAACAAGAGACTAAAGCCTTGTATACTGCATAGCTAAACTATATCTACTTTTTAAAGCTCAATCTGGACAGTCTTGTTACTGGTAGGCTGTCCAATTGGTGATGAATTCTTTGGCCATGTCAACTCATTAAACAAAAAATACAAAATGTCTTTTAGTTTTTGTCAGCCCACGTTTTTGCTTCTGTACAATCATAGCAGGGTAGCATAAAAGGGGGTCGAGGGTGCTAAGATCCACCAAGTTTTTAGACTATCTGCAAGCATTACCTTAAGAGTTGGAGCTTTAAATATGGAACCCTTGTCCAATGACCCAATGACTGGATGTACTCCTGAGGAAACTTAATCACATTAATTCTGATAGTCTTACTATAAATACAATAAGACAAAAAGAAGTTGCAGCCAAATGAAAAGATCTTTCATGACTCCTTTTCTTATTTTTTTTTACCTCTTTGAGACATAAGCCTGGTAAATGGTATAACTAGATCAGAGGGTAACTTTTGGGGCCTCCTTCCCAATTGCTTTCTGTCTTCTCTTTTCAATATTGCCAAATTTTTTTCTTATCTGATTTCCTGAGAAAGAATTTTCAGAAGCCATGGATCTTTATATTTAGAAAGCAATAATTTTCAGATTGTCTTGTCGAGTTTTGTCCACCAACTCCATTCTCTTTATTCTAGTGATATAAAATAATTTTCTGGATATTATATTTTTTAAATTTATTTTCTTATCTGTTCTGCTACCTTTGTAATTTTGTCTTCCATCTAGGTCTTTCTGTTCTTCACCAATTTAGGGGGGGAGGGAAAGGGAAGAAGCATTTACAGAGCACCCACTAGTGCCAGACATTGTTTTAAGCAGCACTAAATAAATACTATTTCATGATCTCTCACAACAACCTTTCTAGATAGGTGCTGCTATCCCCATTTTACAGATGAGGAAACCAAGGCAAACAGATTCAATGACTTGCCCAGAGTCACACAGTTTGTAAAGACCTGAGGCAGGATTTAAACTCATGTCTTCTTGACCCCAGGTCCAGCACTTTATGCATTGTGCCACGTAGCTGCCAATTAATCAACCTTTTCCACTGATTATTCTAAACTTCCAAGTTTCACAGTCAACTTTTTATGTTTTTATTTTATTTATATTATTCACCTTTAAGATACTAGGTCTTCATTTTTCTTATTAACTACTTTGAAAAGGTCTTGAGAGTACATGATTTTTGCTTCTGACTATATTATTGTGCTTTTTAAAAAGCAATTTCTCCTTTCCTTTATGCAGTTTTATATACATATGCTATACACATATATTTTATTATATATATGTGTATATATATATATATTCATGTACTCGTTGTTGGGGGAGGTTTTTTTTTGGCTTATCTTAAATCATTCTTTGAAAAATTTTTAGGTCCTTAATTAGTGTTTGTTGATTGATTAAAGATGAGGAGTGTAGTATAGTGGATAGAGTGCTGAGGTTGGAACTACAGAGACCTGGTTTCAAATCCCACTTCTTTTTTTTAAAACTCTTACCTTCTGCCTTAAAATTAATAGTGTATTTGTTCCAAGGCAGAAGAGTGGTAAGGGCTAGGTAATGGGGGTTAAGTGACTTGCCCAGGGTCACACCACTAGGAAGTTTCTGAGGTCAAATTTGAACCCAGGACCTCCTGTCTCTAGGCCATGCTCTCAATCCACTGAGCCACCAACTGCCCTCTCAAATCCTGTCTCTAATGCTTTGTGAGCTTGGGCAAGTGATTGCCCCTCTGTGACCTTTAGTTCTTCTCTTTAAATTGAGGAGGTTAAATAAGATGGCTTTTCAGCTTCAAGTCTATGATCCTACCCTGGTTTTCTTGTCAGAATTTCTTTCCTTTTCTCTTCTCTCTTCCCTGTTACTCTTTTTCTTTCTTTGCCACACTTGTTGCCATTTGAAGGTGATGAAAGGAAGCGGAACTCCCCCAGCACTACTTACTCTGTAATCTTCCTGCCATTCTCCAATCCCTTGAGGCCCTTGACTGAAGACTGGATGACCATGTTGAGAAGATCCTTAGACTGGCATGCATTGGACTAGGTGGAAGCTGAGGTCCCTTTTGTGAGCGAATAAATAAATGAATACATTAAACTGTCCTCTTTCTCCTCCAGATACTATGGAACTGACAGTGGCCCCGGGATCCCCGCTCTGGCTGTCCTGCGAACACCCCCCAAACTCCTTGACCTCTTGGGTTCATTGGCGTCCTGGGAGAAATGCCTCCCTCCTGAGCTTGGAGCTGGGAAGGGGCCTCCCGGCTCGGGAGTTCTGGGTTCTGGGCACTCGAGGAGAAGGTGCCCTGCTCATTCTGCCCGAGGCTGTCCCCCAGGATGCCGGCTCCTACAGCTGTCGAAGCGGCAACCTCACTATCAGCATCGAGCTGAAAGTCATCCCTCGGTCAGGTAGGAAGAGACACGGTGTGTCCAAGCTGAAAGATCGGGAGTCATCTTTCATTCTTCTTGGAACAGTCTGTAGGGTATGACCGTGAGTCCTGCTGGGCTGCTGGGGGGGAGCCCTGGTCTGCACTTATCCCTGGAGACGGAGAGAGGAAGGACCAAGATCCCCTCATCCCTTCTTCTTATCCACAGTGTGGCACTGGCTTTTGGGAAGGGAAGGCTGGAAGGTTCCAGTTATTGCTCTGACTTATGTATCCTTCTGTCTGGGCACCCTGGTTGGGTTCCTCCAAGTTCAGAAAGGTGAGTGACCCCTCCTCCTCCCCTAGCCCTGGTCTTGGCCCTCGCCTCCTTCTAGTCCAACGTGGACTTCCCTGAGGAATAGCCTCTGTGCTGGCAGCCTCCCGCCCCATCCCTGTGTCTGTCTGTCTGTAGCCTCCCTCCCCAAATCCAGCCTTTCTGACTCTAACCCAAAGCCTCCTCTGACTCCTGGCTAGCCCTGCTCTTACGGAGAAAAAGGAAGCGGATGACCGATCGTACTGGGAGGTAAGAACACTCAAGATGCACTTCCTTCCTTCCCTTACACTAATCTCAAGGCAGGCCCCCCTACCCCAATCTCTTGTTCCCCTATCCTTTTCCCTCCCCTCTTCTCTTCCATATCAGCCAATTGTAGTAACTCCCATTTCTAAAGCTGTTTTTGTTTTACAAAGTGTTTTCCTCACAATAAACCAGTGGTAGTACAGATATTTTCCTTATTTTACAGTTAAGGAAACAGACTCAGAGAACCCAAGACCTTTACCTAAAGCAGTGGTTCCCAAACTTTTTTGGCCTACCGCCCCCTTTCCAGAAAAAATATTACTTAGTGCCCCTGGAAATTAATTTTTAAAAAAATTTAATAGCAATTAATAGGAAAGATAAATGTATTAATGTTTCTACCTTTTTTGTAAAATATAGTAAAGAAAGGTGTAAATTAGGAACATTGAACTTTGAAATTATGAAACTATTTATTGAACTCAGAATAGAATGTAATACAAAAAAAGTTAAAACATTTGAAATCATCTTAATGAGAAGGATGTACCTGTGGCCATCACTGCTTTCCTGGATCTCTGCAGCACCCACCAGGGGGCGGTGGCACCCACTTTGGGGATTATTGACCTAAAGCCACATGGCTAGTAAATGATGGAGCCAGGATTCAAATCCAGGGGTTTGGACTCCAAGCTCAGGGCTCTTTCTATTCAACTCTACAGGCCTCAGGCTCCTTTCTGTTCCCCCAGTCCCCCAGTGGCCCCATAGTTCCTTAGATTCATGTTCTAGTTTCTTTGCTTTTCTTATCACTTTTCTCTCCGGGATCAGGTTCTTCAAAGTGACCTCTCCAGGAAATGAAGGCCAGAGTCAGTATGGGAATGTGCTACCCATGTCTGGGATGGCAACCCCTGGGAATGGTGAGCACGGTCCCTGAACCCTTGAAATGAGATATACCCAGAGAATATAGTTGGGCCCCTTCCTGCCCCAATCCTGCAACTCAAGTCAGTCCTTTTCTTTGAGACATCTCCCAGTCAGAATGCAGATGAAAGCAGACAATTTTTCAATTGTTTGGGTTTATGTTTTGCCTTATAAGATCATTCACTTACAAAAATGAATGATCTGGGGGAAAAAAGACATCTCCCAGTCTGAACCCCTATGGATGAACCTTTTTGTGGAGAGGAGATCTCAGAGAGAGGAATGAATAAAGGATGAAGAGAGAAGTTGGAAAAGGAGAAGAGAGGGGAGTTGGGAGGATAAAGGGATGGGCAAGGTGAGGAAAATCTCTACTGGCAATCTCCTTAAATGTATGTAGCATGAATCTAAGGGGAACAAATACACATAAAGCAGTTAAATTCAGGGTAGTTTGGGAGGGAGGCCACTTAACAATTGGGGCATCAGGAAGGACTCTACTGAATCTCAAAGGAAGAGAAGGACTGTCTAACTCTAAGGAACAGAGATAGAAGATGAAGTGTGTGAGGAACAGAGAGAAAGCCCAGTTTGGCTGAATCCCAGAAAGCAGGACAGGAGTAAGGTCCTATCACGCTGGACATTTAGTTTGGGGATTGGGTTGTAAAGGACTTAAAAGCTAAACAGAGAGGATTTGTAGTCTATCCTAGAGGCAATGGAAGCTGTTGTTACTGATTAAGTCGGGAGGTGACATGGCCAAATCTAAATTTAAGGAAAAATCACTGGAACAACAGTGTGGAAGATGGAGTAGATTGGTGAGAAATCTGAGTTAGAGAGACTGACTGTTGCAATAATGGAGGGGAGAAGTGATATGGATCCTGCTAAGGTATTAGCTGTGTGAGTGGAAGGAAGGGGCTGTAAATGAGAAATGTTATAGAGATAGAAAATGCAAGGTTTGGAAAGTGGGATGAGAGATAAAGCTGAGCTCACAAACCTGGGTGACTGGAAGAGTGGTGATGCCTTTGACAGAAATAAGGAAGTTTGGAAGAGGGGTGTGTTTGAGAGCTTTAGCTATGTTGGGTTCGAGATGGTTCAAAGACATCCATTTAGATATGTCCAAAAGGCAACTAGTGATTCAGGGCTAAAGCTTAGGGGAGAGCCTGGGGCTGGATATATAGATTTGAGAGTCATCCTCATAGAGATGATAGTTAAACCCATAAGAACAGATGAGGTTATTAAGAGAGAGAATGTGGAAAGAAAAGAAATCTAGGGAACACCCACAATTTGGAGGTGCACAGTGGATCATGAGCCAATAAAGGAGACTGAGAAGGCAGATGAGAGAACTAGGAGTGGGCAGTGTCAAGAAAACCTACAGAAGAGAGAGTACCCAGGAGGAGAGGGTGGTCCATGGTGTCAAATACAGCAGATGCCTAACCTGTATTGGGTCTCGACTCCTTTGGCGGTATTGTGAAGTCTATAGACTCCTTAGAATAATGTTCTTAAATTATAAAATACATAGGCTTACAAAGGAATACAATTATAATAAAATAAGATGTATTCTTACAGACCCCCTGTAATCTCTCTGTGGTGGGGTGGGAGGAGGTTACATTACTATAAAATTTGATAATTATGAGATCATTTGTAACTTTGGAGAGATTGGTTTGATTTGGGTAATGAGTTCAGAAGCCAAATTGCTTCAAAGGTTGAGAAGTGAGACAGAGCAGAAGTGGTGGAGGCAGTGAGTGTAGACAGCTTTCTCAAGGTGTTTGGCTGAGAAAAAGAGAGATAGAAAATGAAAAACATAATTTGTGGGGATAGAGTTTAGTGAATATTTTTAAAGGAGGTGTTGAAGGTGTGTGTATGTGTGTTGGTGGGGCATCGTTGAGAGAGAGAGAGAGAATCAATGAAGGAGCAGCTAGATGGCCCAGTGGATAGAAAGCCAGGCCTGGAGATAGGAACCTGGATTCAAATGTGGCCTCACACCCTTCTTAGCTGAGTGACCCTGGGCAAGTCACTTAACTCCAATTGCCTGGTCTTTACCACTCTCCTGCCTTGGAAGTGATACTCAATATTTATGCTAAGACAAAAGGTAAGCTTTTTTTTTTTAAAGAAAGAATCCAAGTTTCTATCTACTTGGAAAGAGGGGAGAGGATGGAATTAAATGCACACATAGAAGGATGGTTAGGAGAAAAGCCACTTCTTCATCTGTGACTGGGGGGAAAGGAAGAGAGTGGGAAATGACATCAAGGGATTTTGAGATGAAGAGAAGCAAGTTTTAGGGGGTCAATTAGGGAGAAATAAAAGGTAATAAAAATCAACCCCACTCCATTTCTGTCCTCTAGTTCGGACCCTGAAATGGACCCCTGGTTTTGGAGGAGCCACTTCATCCCTTGGGAACCCATACCAAAGGGACAAGGACACAGGAATCACTGGGCTCAGGAATCCAGGGCAGGAGGGTGAGTGACTCTTTATGAGAGAGTGTATCTGTGCTTCCCACACTTGGGCTAGAGCCAGAGACAAGTCAGAGAAGAAAGGAACATGATTAGTTGGCATTGGATTTCCAGTGGAATCCTGATTCTGATGCTTATTAGCTGTGTGGTCTTGGGAAAGTCTCTTCTTCTCTGTGAGTTTCAGTTGCCTCATCTGTAAAAAAAAATGGACAAAATGATCTTTAATTTTCATGTCAGATCTCAATCCTTTATCCTAGCATCTTCTTTGGCACAGGGGCAGGAAAGGCATTTGCAAGGGGATAGTCTACTTCCTAGGCCCTGAGGGAAGATGGGTTATGGGATGGGCACCTGGTCAGTGAAAGTGGGGGTCTACGTGGGAGAGAATAGCATTTAAGGATGAGCTGGGGAAGGGGGGGGCAATGACCATATCTATTCCACAGATCCAGAAGAGGAAGAAGGGGAAGGGTATGAGGAGCCAGATGGTGAAGGGGCTTCTGTGGCCTATGAAAATAGCCAGGACCAGATCTCCCAAGGTAATGATAGACTATTCCCGTTACATCTTCCCCACTCAGCAAGCCCTTCCTCTGGCCCACTCCCCTTCTTCCCTCTCTTAAAGGCCCTGGATGAGCAAGTAGGCTGTTGAGGGACTGCAGGCAGAAGTGTCTAGCACTCTCTCTGACTCCCTTCCCTCTCCAGATGGCTGGGGCTATGAGAATGAGGAGGAAGGAAGGATGGCTGCTGAAGAAATGGAGGACGATGATTCCTTCTCCACTGGTAAGAAGGAATTGGGGGAAGGACACCCTGGGACAGAAGGAGCATGGAGCCTAAGGGGGGCTGGGGAAGGGAAGGGTAGTCCCAGAGAGCTCCTGGGGAGACAAACGTCCACCTTCTCCCTCCTCTATCCAACAGCTGAGTCTTATGAAAATGAGAACAGGGAAATGGTTCCACCTGTCTACACAACAACAGGTAGAGGCAAGAACATTCCTAATTTAGGGGCTGGGAGAGTGGAAAGGCAAGAGAAGGGTAGCACAGCAGACCCGAGGACTGAAGGAATTCTTTCTTCTTTTCCCCTCTAGGCTTCCTGTTCCCCAAAGGACCTGTCTGGGACACCTGCCGGGAGGCTTCTTCCCTTGGTGAGATGTGGGACAATCCACTCTGGCTCTGGCCTCAGTGAAATAGAAGGGAATAAGTATTTACATAGCACCTACTGTGCTAAGAGCTTTTTATAAATGCTATTTCAGGAGGCAGCAAGGTGGCTCAGTAGATTGAGAGTCAGGCCTAGAGACGGGAGGTCCTGGGTTCAAATGTGACCTCAGATACTTCCTAGCTGGGTGACCCTGGGCAAGTCACTTGACCCCCATTGCCTAGCCTTGACCTGTCTTCTGACTTGGGACCAATGCATAGTATTTATTTTTGTAATGTTATTTCATTATTATCTCAAACCTAGACCTGACCTTAATTATGACTGGTCCTAAGCTGGTCCTGACATTCAGTCAGTCATCCAGCAAACATGTGTAGAGGACTGGAGAAGATACAAAGTCTGGGCAAGACTTGGTTCCTGACCTCATGGAGCTTCCTGAGCCTGAGCCCAACCACTTCTGTAGTGAGATATGGGCTAGTGCCCTCCACTCAGGCTCCCTGGCCCCTCTCCCCAGCCTGGCCCTTCCCATCATCTCTGCCCTGTTCAGCCTTCTTCTTTCCCACGAGCATCCCCTTATCCTGCCAGCAGGGTCTCAGTCATACGAGGACATGAGAGGGATCCTCTATGCCGCCCCTCAGATCCGGAACCTCCATCCCCAGCCTGGTCCAAGTCAGGAGGAAGGTGAGTATCCTTCAGCCCTCAGGCCGGCTGAAGCTTTCCAGGATGCGAGTGGTCTCCGCTCTCGCCCTTTCCTCCTTTAACCCAATCCCTTGTGCTGTTCAGATGGTGACTCCTATGAGAATATGGAGAATCCAGAAGAGGCTGGTCCAGGATGGGAGGCAGGGGGTTGGGCCCCAACCTGGAACAACAGGTGAGCCCCTCCGCTGCTACCCTGCCCCTAAAGGGAGTAGGAAAGAGGGCCTCTCCAGAGGCTGGGGAGGGGAGATTGGGAAGTTATGTGGAAGATGGGATTCTGGGATCAAGGGGAAGGGATTGGGGGAGGGAAAGGGGTAGAGAAGATGAAGGAGGGTCATTAGAGAATATGGGCTGATACCTGATGTTTTAGAAGGGAGAGATTTACAGAGGGCCAGAGGGAGGGGAAAGGTACCCACCGAACACCAACCTCTCATTTTTCTCTTTCCCTCCTTAGGTCATAGAGACACGACTCCAATTTAGCGTTCTTTTGATGCTTAGGGCTCCCTGTCTGGGGTGACTAAGATCTAATCGTGTTCAGAATGTGTGTATATGTGTATGAGTATGTGCCCATTATCCCTTTTCTTCCTCAATAAAATCCTGAAGTTCCCAATTCCAAAAATCTATGACTGTATGTTGGAGAGGGGTGGGATAATGGAATGGAAGCAAAGAATATGCTTCTAGTTTCCTGAATGGTCACTGAAAATCTGTCATTTCAGATCAAATAATTTCTTCTGGGGGAAAAGTTTCTTCAGCACACTTCTAGAGCTTCCCCTGGGTCCTTTGGCCCCAGGACTGTTCTGGATTGGAACTGCCCATCTGCCTGATTAATTCATTAATTCAACAAATATCCATGGAGTGTCTAATATATGAAGAAAATGCATCATTTCTCCCTGACCAAACTTGCCCCTCTTCCCAACTTTTCTATTGATGCTAAAAAAATTAAATAGACCCTGCCCTCAAAAAGAGCATATTCTGCTAGAGGGAAATAACCGATCACAGATAAGTAAATATAAAACAATATATATGTAACATCCAAGGGTACCATTCCTAGACCTGACTACTTTAGATAAGGCTGTGAACTCACAGGGGCAGCTAGGTGGCTCAGTGGATAGAGAGCCAGACCTGGAGTTGGGGTAGGTGGGGTTTCTGGGTTCAAATATGGCCTCAGATACTTCCTAGCTATGTGACTTTGGGAAAGTCACTTAACTCTGTTTTCCTAGCTCTTGCCCTTATGTCTTAGAGTTGTTACTAAGAGAAAGTAAGAGTCAAAAACAGTTTGTAGCCAAAACCAACATGTTTACCTTTTTTTTTTTTTTTAAACCCTTACCTTCCATCTTGGAATCAATACTGTTATTGGTTCTAAGGCAGAAGAGTGGTAAGGGCTAGGCAATGGGGGTCAAGTGACTTGCCCAGGGTCACCCAGCTAGAAAGTGTCTGAAGCCAGATTTAAACCTAGGACCTCCTGTCTCTAGGTCTGGCTCTCCGTCCACTGAGCTACCCAGCTGCCCCCCATGTTTACCTTTTTCTGTTATTCAGAGGACACAATTAGTTCAAGGTGAAGGCATATAATAATAGCATAGTAAGAAAAATAGCAATAAATATTTGTCCTATAAACTCAGGACTCATTCTCCCACAAATACACACACACACACACACACACACACACACACACACACACACACGATATACTATCAATCACTGGAATGTATGAGCACATATAGGGAACAAGTATAGGAAGGCCTTCCTAGTCTCATGCCATCAAGGCCTTAGTCTCTGCCCCAGGGCCTCCCCCAGCCTCTTTCACCAGCCTCTGTCTGGATACCTGACTACTGGCCTGCTAGGGACTCCCCAACAGTGCTTTGCCCCAGCTGGGCCTTAGTTTTTGCCCTAGAGCCTTCCATAGCACCGTGCATCAGCCCCAGCCTCCCTCCACTCAGGACCTTCTATGGTACTCCAGTGTCCATGGATGGGGCCAGAGCCTCCTCTGACTGAGTCCCTCAGCCGTGTCCTATCACCTCTTGCTTCCTGGGGCTTCATAGGAAAACACATCACCCCCTGCCAGCACGTTGGACTTCAAGGGATAGCCGTGACCAGGCTAATAATCCATTTCACTCAATGAACCTCTCCCCGACCACTAATGCTGTGCTTGGATTCATTTTTCAGCAGCTCTCCTACTCCTACCCTTCATACTCTCCCCTCTCAATGTACAATGTTCTTCTGGTTCTGCTCACTTCACCTTTGCATCATTTCATCTAAGTCTTCCCAAGTTTTCTTTGGCGATCATCTTGTTTGTCATTTTTTATGGCATAAGAATATTCCATTCAAAACATGTACCACAACTTGTTCAACTGATGGATATCCTGTTAGTTTTCAGTTCTTTGCCACCACAAAAAACTGTTATAAATATTTTTGTACAGGTATGTTCTTTTCCACTATTTTTAATCTCTTTAGGATACAGACCTAGTAGTGGTATGGCTAGCTTAAAGTGTATGTACCAGTTTATGGCCCTTTGGGTGCATTTCCAAATTGCTCTCCAGATGGTTGTATCAGTGTGCAGCTCCACCAATGGTGTATTAGTATCCCAATTTTTACACATCCCCTTCAACATTTATCATTTTTCTTTTTTGTCATGTGAGTCACTCTGGTGGGTGTCAGATGGTACCTCAGAGTTGTTTTAATTTGCACTTCTTTAGTTAATAGTGATTTGGAACATTTTTTCATATGATTTAAGATAGTTTTAATTTCTTCAGCTAAGAATCACCTGTTCATATCCCTTGAACATTTGTCAATTGAGGAATACTTTTGATTCTTATAAATTTGACGCAGTTCTCTACATATTTGAGAAATGAAGCCTTTATAAGAGAGATTTGCTATACAGATTTTGTCTCAGTTTGTTGTTTGCCTTTTAATCTTAGTTGCATCCATTTTTTTTAATTTAAACATTTATTAATATTCATTTTTAACATGGTTACATGATTCATGCTCCTACTTTCCCCTTCACCCCCCGCAATCCCCTCACCCATGGCCGATGCACATTTCCACTGGTTTTGTCATGTGTCATTGATCAAGACCTATTTCCAAATTGTTGGTAGTTGCATTGGTGTGGTCGTTTCAAGTCCACATCCTCAATCATGTCCACCCCGACCCATGCGTTCAAGCAGTTGTTTTTCTTATATGTTTCCTCTCCTGCAGTCCTTCCTCTGAATGTG
>NC_058130.1:132628153-132687025 GCF_016433145.1 Gracilinanus agilis | reverse complement strand
TTCTAACTGCTCAATTCTAGCCTTTAGGGACTGGTTTTCGGCTATAATCTTTTGGTTTTCGGCTATGATCTTTTGGTTTTTGGCTATAATCTTCTGGTTTTCCTTTTCAATCTGGTCATTTCTGGTGTTCAATTTGCTTATCAGTTCATTTGATTTCTGAGCCTCACTTTCCAATTGCAAGATTCTACCTTTTAAACTGTTATTTTCTTGCCAGATCTCTTCCATCTTCCTCAAAATCTCAGTTTTGAACTCTTCCATAGCTTGTGACCTGTTTTCCTTATTTGAGGAGCGTCCGGATGCTTGTTTGTTCTCCTCCTCTGTTTGCTCAGTTGTCTGGATTTTCTCTGTGTAAAAGTTGTCGAGGGGGCAGCTGGGTAGCTCAGTGGATTGAGAGCCAGGCCTAGAGACAGGAGGTCCTAGGTTCAAATCCGGCCTCAGACACTTCCCAGCTGTGTGACCCTGGGCAAGTCACTTGACCCCCATTGCCTACCCTTACCAATCTTCCACCTATAAGTCAATACACAGAAGTTAAGAGTTTAAAATTAAAAACACAAATAAATAAATAAATAAAAGTTGTCGGGTGTTAAAGACTTCTTTTTCTTGTTGTTAATCTTTCTCTTCTGAATTTCCTGAGTCTGGGTAGCCATCATTAGCCCAGCAGCTTCTCAGCTTTATCCTCGCGCTCAGCAACTGTCTGCGGTCTTTTGGCTCCTGAGGTCTGAGGTCTGGTTTTTTCCAAGGTCAAGCCCCCTGGTGGACCCCCTTGCTTGATCCTCTGCTGGAGGTTTCTTTACAAGTCTCAGGGCGCTGCTTCCACAGTCGTATACCCATCTGCACTGGTTCCCCACTCAGGGTTTCAGAGCTTTAGCTCGCGGCTGCGTCCGCCTCCACCCGCGCCTGCACTCTGCACCTGCGCTCAGAGTTTGTGTGCGTTCTTTAGCTTTTTGGGAACCTAAATCTTGCTGCTCTCAGGAACAGGCCCTGGAGCTGCCAATGACTTGATGGGTGCCCCAAACTTGCTCTATTTCTTTTTAGCTGGCTTCGGCGCTATAGGTAGTGTGTGTGGAGGGGGTGTGTGTGTGTGGGGTTGCTCAGCCCGCGATTTAGTGAGAGCTGTTTCACCCCTTTATAGCATGGAAATGTCCCGATTCCAGGTACCTTCCACGCTGCACCCTGTTGTGGGGTCCCTCCGTTTGACTGGGTTTGTTTTTATGTCCCCTTGAGGAGTCTTGTGTGTTTCGGTCAGGAGAGGTTAAGAGCTGCTTTTTACTCTGCTGCCATCTTAACCCAGAACCCCAGTTGCATCAATTCTGTTTGTGCAGAAACATTTATTTTATTTCATTTCATTTTTTGTCATGCAAAATCACTTCCATATTAGTCATTGTTGTAAGAATACACTCATACATTATCAAAACCCCAAAATAAGACCATAAAATACAATGATGTGAAAGACGACTCCAATAATCCTTTCCCTGGAGGTAGATAGCATTCTTTGTCATAAGTCTTTCAGGATTATTCCAGATCATTGCATTGCTGAGAGTAGCCAAGTTTTCATAGATAATCGTTGTCCAATATTGCTATTTTTGTGTACAGTGTTCTCCCAGTTCTGCTTATTTTGCTCTGCATCAGTTCCCGCAGATCTTTCCAGCCCTTTCTGAAATCATCTTGCTTATCATTTCTTATAGCCCAATAGTATTCCATTGCCAACATGTACCATAATTTGTCAGCCATTCTTCAATTGATGAACATTCCCTCAATTTCCAATTCTTTACCACCACAAAAAGAACAGCTATAAATATTTTTGTACAAGTAGGTCCTTTTTTTTTTTATTTTTTTATTATTATCTCTTTGGGATACAGATCCATTAGTGACATTACTGAATCAAAGGGTATGTACAATTTTACAGCTCTTTGGGTATAGTTTCAAATTGCCCTCCAGAATGGTTGGATCAGTTCCTAACTCCACCAACAATGCATTAGTATTTAGTCCCAATTTTGCCACAATCTCCAACATTTACCACTTTCCTTTACTGCCATATTGGCCAATATGATTGGTGTGAGATAGTACCTCATCATTGTTTTAAGCTGCATTCTCTAATCAAGAGGGATTTAGAACATTTTTTTCATATGATTATTGATGGCTTTGATTTTTTCATCTGAAAAATTGCTTTTTCATATCCCTTGGCCATTTGTCAACTGGGGAATGGTCTGTATTCTTAGAAATTTGACTTAGTTCTTTATAAACTTGAGAAATTAGACCTTTATCAGAGATATTTACTATAAAATTTTTTCTCCCAGTTTGCTGTTTCCCATCTAATCTTGGTTGAATTAGTTTTGTTTGTATAAGTGATTTTAATTTAATATAATAAACATTATTCATTTTACATCTTATAATGCTCTCCATTTCTTGTTTTGTCATAAATTCTTCCCCTCTCCAAAGATCATGTAGAAACATTTTAATTTAATGTTATCTATTTTATATCTCATAATGGTTTTCCCCCCTATTTTTTGTTTTGAGTTAAATTCTTCCCTTATCTGTAGGTCTGATAGGTAAACAATTTTGTCTTCCCCTAATTTGTTTATGATATCACTCTTTATTTCTAAGTCATGTATCCATTTTGGATTTACTTTGGTATATGGCATAAGGTGTTGGTCAATGCCTAACTTCTGCCATACTGTTTTCCAGTTTTTCCAGCAGTTTTTGCCAAATACCGAATTCTTCTAACAAAAGCTTGGATCTTTGGGTTTGTCAAACACTAGGTTACTATAGTCATTTATCTTTGTGTATTAAGTGCTTAATCTATTCCATTGGTCCTCCACTCTATTTCTTAGCCAGTACCAGACTGTTTTGATGTTTGCTGCTTTATAATATTGTTTGAGATCTGATATAGCTAAGCTACCTCCCTTCACATTTCCCCCCCATTAATTCCCTTGATATTCAAGGTCTTTTGTTTTTCTAGATTAATTTTGTTATTATTTTTCAATAATATTTTGAGTAATTTGATGGATATGTCATTGATTAAATTAATTTAGGAAGAATTGACTTTTTTATTATATTGACTTGTACTACCATAAATCTTAAACTTCTTTTTCTTTGAGGTTTACCCTATCCAAATTTATCACCTAATCCATAGCCTGGTACTTAGGCACTTGGAGTCAAGTGACTTATCCAGGGTCACACAGCTAGGAAGGGTCTGAGGCCAGATTTGAACCCAGGACCTCCTATCTCCAGGCCTGACTGTCAATCCACTGAGCTGCCCAGTTGCCTAGCTGCCCCCTCCTCCACAGACTCTTAATTGGTCTCCTTGTGGCAAGTCCTTCTCCACTCTAATCCATTATTCACTCAGTTGGCAAATGATTTTCCTAAAGCACAGGTCTGATTGTGCTACCCTCCCAACTCAATAAACTCCAGAGGTTCCATTTACCTCCACAATCAAGGGTTGCATTTAAAACCTTTCACTGTCTGCCTTTCCAGTATTATTCTTTATTTTCCTCCTTGCTCAAAAATAGGACAGCTAGGTGGCCACAACAGATAGAATCAGAGGCTTGGAATAAGAAAGACCAGAGTTCAAATCCAGCCTCAGACACTTACTAGCTTTGTGACCTTGGGCAAGTCACTTAATCTCGTTTGCCTCAGTTTCCTCATCTGTAAAATGAACTGAAGAAGGAAATGGCAAACCTGTCCAGGATCTTTACAAAAAAAAAATTCTAGATAGGACCAAGAAGAGTTGGGCACAACTGAAAAATAACTGAACAACATGCACAATGATAAAAGCATTTATTTAGCACCTACTATGTACCACTTGCCCTATGTTCCAGTCAGATTGGACAACTAGACATTGCCTTGTTTTCTGCTGCACCTTCATGCCTCCTTATAAGCATCCCCCATGCACAGAATACACTCCATTCCCATCTCTTGCCTGTGGAATTCATTTTCTTTCGAGGCCTAGCTCAAGTGTCATCCCCTCAGTGAAGCCTTCGCTGTCCTTGTAGTTCAAAGTATGTTGCTTTCCCTCTTTCAGTTTTCCTTCATCTGGATTCCTCTTTTGTTTATCCTTTCTGACTTTGTATTATATTTATGTTCCCATCTCCCAGGGCCAGTGATGGTGAATCTTTTAGAGATAGAGTGCCAACCCCTTCCCCCCCAAGTACTGTGCCCCTCCCCCATCACATGCTGGGTACACCCTCCCCCCCCCCCCCACAGGGGAGGGGAGAAGCACTCCCATTGGGTTGCTGGGTGGAGGGGTAGGTGAAATGAAGAATGTCCTCAGGGAGTATAGAGAGGGGGAGGGGAGTGGCCCAAGTGCTCTGCTCTCCTCCAGCTCTGCTGCCTGTGAGCCGCCCACCTCACTCCCTGCTCACTCCCATTGGCTACTGGGCAGAGGAGCTGGGGATAGAAAAAATGTTGTCAGGCATGATGGAGAGGGGGGAGGGGAGTGGCTCCCCCTGAGTCCCTCTTCCTTTCTATGAATTCTGGGGGTGGGGGGTCGGGGGTGAGGAGGGAGGGTGGCCCCATGCCCACAAAGAGTGTTCTCCATGCCATCTTGGTTTGCCATCAGTACCCTATGACATTACATTGTTTTTGGACAGGAGCAATGTCGTTGTTCTCATTCATATCCCAAGCAGCCAGCTTGGTGGCTTGCACTTTAGAAATATTTAATTAATTTTTAATTGAATTGAACTGGGAATATAAAGTTTCATAAGATAGTTTCAGTGCCCTCAACAAATGGAGCATTGGGGAGACTGGATTAAGAGAGAGTGTTGTTGTTTAGTCATTTTTCAGTTGTGTCCAACTCTTTGTGACCTCTTTTTGCAGTACTTTTGGCAAAGATACTGGAGTGGTTTGCCACTTCCTTTTCTAGCTCATTTTACAGATGAGGAAACTGAGGTCGAAAGAGTCAAGTGACTTGTCCAGGGTCATGTAGCCAGTAAGTGTTTGAGGCTGGATTAGAACACAGGTCTTCTTATCCCAGGCCTGCTGCTCTATCCACTGTGCCATCTAGTTAAGCATTCACATAATGACTTCAGAAAGAATGCTCTGTGCCAATGAATGATTTGTACAGCAAACACTGTAAGAGTTCCAGGAATTCAACTCCGCTAAGTGCCTACTTTGTAGAAATAGCTCTCATCGATACCAATTTTACAATTTGCAAACTCCTTTTGTCACAAGAGCCCTGTGACATAGCTAGTGTGGCTATTTTTATCCTTGTTTTATAGAAGAGGAAAGTAAGGCCCTGAGATATTAAGTGACTTGCACAATTAAGCAATAGATCTGTTTTCTAACTCTAGCCCAATACTCTTTCTATCATGTTATATTGCTATGTATTAGATTCTATGGGGATGTGTTGGCAAATATTTAACAATCAGCTCTCTAGAAAAAAATACTGGTGGCATACTTTTACATTTAATTGAATGATTAAAACATTCTCTATGACTTTCTTAAGTCTAGACAATCAACTAAGCAATGCGTTAAGCTCTGATTTGTAGTGTTGGTCCATTTCTGAAGTGTAAATGTCCTCACTGATCATTTAACAATGGGCTCCAGCCCCTTGAATTCCAGGATCACTAAGAGATCTGTCTCTGCCTTCTAAGAATGTACAGTCTAGTAGAAGAATAAGGCACACCCCTATATGACAATAACACAATAAGAGTACCAGCTAGCATTTTTTAAACCCTTACCTTCTGTCTTGGAATTAATACTATGGATTAGTTCCAAGGCAGAAGAGTGGTAAGGGACAGGCAATAAGGGTTAAGTGACTTGTCCAGGGTCATATGGCTAGGAAGGGTCTGAGGCCAGATTTGAACCTAGGACTTCCTGTCTCTAAATCAGGCTCTCAATCCACTGAGCCACCTAGCTGCCCTCTGGCATTTATTTTTAAAATAAGTTTTTCTTGATATATATATTTTTTACACTGCCATAGTTTCCTGCAGCACCTTCCCCTTCTTCTCAGAGAACCATCCCATATAAAAAAATTATAATTTTTAAACAATAAAAAGAAAAAGAGGGAAAAAATCTGATCAGTATATATATATCATATATATAAAATGAAACTGAAAACATGTACTACATTGTACAACACTTGTGGACCTGTGTGTCTTTTCTGCAAAGGAATGGTGTGGGAGTGCCTTCTCATATCTCTTCTTTCAAACCTTACTTGTCTAACATTTGCAACATTCACTTGATTTTTTTAGTGGTTCTTTCTTTTCATATTATTATAGTCATTGTGTATATGATTTTTCAACAAATATTTATTAAATCCTACTATGTGTCAGGTACTGTGCTAAGTGCTAGGGATATAATTAAGAAAAAGGCAGTTCCTTGCAAAAGAAAAAAATATGATTTATCACTCATCACATGTATATATATGGGTATATGATTTAGGGTTTTGGCTTTCAAAGATTGCACTTAGCAAAAATGAATAATATGGAAATAGGTATCAAGTGATAACACTGTACAACCCAGTGGAACTGCTTGTCGGCTCTGGGAGTGGGGAGGGAAGAGGGGAGAGAAAGAAAATGAGTCATGTAAACATGGAAAAATATTTCTAAAATAAAAAACAATTAAAAAAAAAGAAAAAGACAGTTCCTGATCTCAAGGAATTTACAATATAATTAGGTTACACAATTCACAAAAGGAAGCTAAAGATGGGGGTACCCACAGCCCAGGTGGGGAGGTTATGATGTTTACTGTAGTTCAAACCAGGCAGAGAGATTGATAGCAAGTGGAGAGTGACCTGAAAAGCTCAGACATAAAGCTTCCTATAAAGGAAAGCTTTGGGAGTACTTGAATACTCTGCCCTCCAGCCCTCCAAATCAGAGGGAAAGGAGGATGAGGGAGTTGAGGTGTTGAGATCCAAAAACTGAAATAATCAGAATGATGATGAAATTTCAGGCATTATAGTCCATTAGAATAATGTATTCCATGTAATATTCTATGACATTCATGTGCCATAATTTGTTTTAAAAGTGCCAAATAGCTAGCATTTTTAGAGTTATCACTACATTTTATTCTCATTTCAATCCTAAAATGTTAGTTTACAGATGTCTGAAGCTATATATTTGAACCAAGGTCTACCTGATGCCCAGCATTATAGCATCCCCTTACTGCCTCTGATAAACACAGTGTCTGAGAAAGACTCTACTTTATTGATGAATCCTTAGCTTTTTAAACCTATGCTTTATGGTACTCAAGAAACAAAAGGCAAAATGCCACAATGAGCCAAAAGTATTATTCACTTTATAGGATTTTTGCCAAATGAGACTCTAGAAAGGTTAATGTTAGGGAGGTACATCCTAGAAGTCTTCCAGGAAGAAAACCAGGGTCAGATCCTGGGAAAACCAAAAGGGACTCCTCTCTGGAGAGCTTCTATCTATACCAAAAGGAATGTTCCCTCCTTAGCCCCTTCCCTCTGAGGGTTCTCCTTTCCATATAGTCCAAGGAGAATAAAAAAGGGTTACTTGATTGAATTGCAGAAAATGTTCCTGCCCTAAATCTGATCTCAACCCCAATTTCTTCTGGAGAGGGTTAGGACTCCAGACTAAGTCAGAATGAGAACTGATTTGGGTTTCCATAAATGAGATCTGAGACTCCAGGAAATAACAGCTAACATTTACATAAAGTTTTAAGGTTTGAATGGTCTTTATAAGTATTATCTTGTTTATCTTCACATCCCTGGGAAGACTGATATTATTTTCCTCCTTTTGCAGATGAGAAAAACCAAGGCAGATAGAAGGTTATTAAGTGACTTGTCTCACAAACAACTAGCAAGGGTCTAAGGCAGGATTCAAACTCAGTCTTCCTTATCCGGACCCCATGCACTGTGTTGTATCCACTTATAATAGTAGTAGTTAGCATTTATATAGCACATTAACGATGGCAAAGTGCTTTCTGTATACAGTATTATCTCATTTGATCAGTAAAATGAGAAGTTTTTTTTTTTTTTTTTTTGTGTTACAACAAAAACAGTTTATTTGTGATCCTTGTTTTATACTCTATACATCCTTCACAAATTTAATTTTACATAATCTGAGACTTCATTTAAAACAAACTTTGAGCGGCTAGTTTTTCCCCTAGAACAGAAGGGCTGGTAAAAATGAGAAGTTTAAAGTAGATAATCTTTGAGGTCTCTTCCAGCTCTAAAATCCCTTTGTCCAAGGGCATACAGATTGTAATCAACAGAACTGGGAATCCCTCCCACGTTTTCTGGATCCAAGACTGGATTTCCCCATTAATTCAGTAAACTTTAAGTTGAGTGCAGAGCTCTGAGTTGTATATATATATATATATATATATATATATATATATATAAAGTAAATGGAGTGACCACCACCTTAACACCTGTGCAGGACAAGACCACTCAAAAAGCCAGTTTGGGGAAACGTGGTTGGGGTTGGGGAGCAGCTGTGATAGACTTTGGGGTTTCCTCTTTCAGAAAGAAATAGCGCCATCTGCCGTGAGGTCGTAGGACAGTTACGGGATCAGTCCGACTCCGTTAGCTGTAGGCGCTGGGGTTTACTTGTGCGGGTGGATATGTAACATGTAGACACCAGTCAAATAGGTGTGCACACAGAGCCTAACTAACAATTTTGGCATTAAGCAATCAACACAAAATATTCTGGAGAGTAAAGAAGCACAAAATGTATCCTTAAATCAGTTTTTAAGGTCCAATTCGAGCGTGTGCTTATGTAAGAGGAGATCCTAGAATCCCACTGAGGAAGGCAGAAAGAGACTAACACGGCAAGCACCGCCCTTCTCTTCTCTTCCCCACAAGTTCTTTATTTTAATTAATTATCCTATGCTACTGAAGCAGCCCCTAATGAACTAGCTCCAGTGAAAAGTCATGTGCATAGACAATGTGTTAGGTGTGTGTGTGTGTGTGTGTGTGTGTGTGTGTGTGTGTGTGATAATATGTGACCTTAAAGTACGTGTTCTTGGGGATGGTAACATAAGATATATGATGTTGTGTGCAAGGTGTTTTGTGTGTGAGTTCAATCGATCAATAAGCATCTAATAATGCCTACATTATTTTAGATACCACGCTAGGCTCTGGGGGTACAAAGACATTAAACAAAAACAAAAACTGTCCCCGTCCTCAGGGAAAGTACATTTTATCAGGATGTGTATTCTTTCGTGAGTTATTAGTAAGACTGTGTGAAACATGTTATAAGTTGTGTGAGATATACGCTGTTGGGGAGTTCCTGAGTGATTCTAGAATAATACTAGCGTTTCTATAGTGCTTTCAAATTTGTAAAGCGCTTTGCTTATCTCATTTGGTCTACAAAGGGATGTATATTTATTCTCTTGTGTTGGGTCCACGTAAGGGTGTGAGTGAGTGTGTGAGCTAACTTGTGCTAACTTCTCCATGGGTAGGAGGCGAGTTCACACTCGGTGACTTCTAAAACCCGGATAATTCTGTCCTGATTTGGGACAAGGCAGAGTTTAGCTCCCTATCTTTCCAGCCCCAGATTTGCATAGGAACTACAATTCCCAGGGAGCCTCCCAGGCCGATTTTGGGGTTGGGTCATAGCTTTGATTACCAGGAGACCGGAAAGGGAAGGGACCTATTGCGAGCCTGGAAAGACCAGCGGCACACCAATCCTTGAGCACAGAGACTGTCGTGAAGGCGGAAATAGAAGGTCAAGGAAGTACCCAAATGAATTTTGACCAATCTTTGTTCTCAAAGCCCTTGATGGCTAGGAAAGACTGGGATGGGGTTGGGGGCAGAAACCTTACTCAATGAGAATCGACCGTAACCAATGAAGGGGCAGAAGAGTTGGTGAGGGGCGGGTCTGGCGTTGACTAGCAGGTCCGTAGGCCTGTAGATTTGATTGGTCTGAGGCGGGCGCCATGGCCGCTTTGGTGAGCATGGGACGTGGGGCCGAGAAGAGTGTGCGAGCCAGAGGCCGTAGACCCGGGAGGCCCAGACGGTCTTCCGTACGCCCGCAGGAGCCCGTAGTGGTGGACCTGGTCAGCGACAGCGGCAGCGATGAGGAGGTCGGCGCGAGCAGTGCCAGGGTCGGGCAAGGCCCGGCATATTCTAGAAGTGGAGAGGGCGGGGAAGGCTGCGGCCGGGCCCGCGACAGTTATAGCGAAAGCGACAGCGAAGAGGAAGGGACCGGAGCAGCAGAGCAGCTGCGACTCAGGCCCCCTGCCCCGCGGCGGCGGCGCCTTCTGCTGGGTGCTGGGGAGGCCCCAGTCGTCCCCGTATATTCGGGCAAGGTGGGAGTTCCAGGGGGAGCGGGCGGGAAGGGGTGACCCCAGGCACCAGCGCCCTCGGGAAGGTATGGAAAAGGAGTACCCCGAGTGGAACGAGGAGGTGGGATGGGATAGGAGCGAATGGACTTGGGGACGTCAGGATGCTGCGGGTGGGTGGGCGGGTTAGTGACTCAGGATGACCAATCCCGTTCCTCTGCCTCCTACTGATGTCTAGGTGAAGAGCAGTCTCCGATTCTTCCCCAAGGATCTTAGGCATCCACTATTCAACGGAAACCCTAGCGAGGAAGGTGAGATGGGGAGCAATCTGGGGAGTTGTAGGCCAGTTGGGCAGGCAAGCAGATCAGCTGCAGCCCGAGCAAATGATCACCGGGTGCCTAAAAGAACTAGGAAGCCTTTCCTAACCTTTTTAATTTCAGTGCCTTCTCTAGTTATTTATCGTGTACAGAGCTTGCATATACATGTTTGTTATCTTGTCCATTAGATTGTGAACTCCGTGAGGGTAGAACCTGTCTTTTGCCTCCTTTTTTATGCTCCTTACTTAGCTCAGTGGCTGGCATATAGTTACTAATTAGACATTTTCGTTTCCAATTTTAGACTACCAAGGAAAGTGTTATAGACATTTTTGTAAATAAATATTCTTTTCCTCTAATTTTTTTTTGGGGGTGGTATGATGTGAGGAAGAAGATATAGGTCTAGTGATGCCATGACTGGGTCAAAGGGTATGTACAGTTTGATAAGTTTCAGGGCTTAATCCCAAATTGCTTTCCAGAATGGTTGGACCAATTCACATTGTGAGACCATATATTTATTCCAGAGAGAGGTAAATTAATCAGCAGATATGTGACAGATTGTGCTAAATGTTGAGATACAAAGATTAAAGCAAAATAATTCCTGCCCTCAAATGCTTATTATGTATGTTGTTTATTAGCCCTGGATATAGGTATAAGAATAGGGATCATGACTTCATTGATATTGGGAGCTCCCACAGAAGAAAACTCTCTCTACCAAAGCAGATCAGCACCTTCACTACAATTAGAGAATAGCCCTGAACACCCATAAGTAAATCCCTTGGGGGGCAGCTGGGTAGTTCAGTGGATTGAGAGTCAGGCCTAAAGACAGGAGGTCCTAGGTTCAAATCTGGCCTCAGACACTTCCCAGCTGTGTGACCCTGGGCAAGTCACTTGACCCCCATTGCCCACCCTTATCACTCTTCCACCTAGGAGCCAATACACAGAAGTTAAGGGTTTTAAAAAAAATCACTGGCACAGTAACTCTCAAAGAAATGTGGGTCTTCAATCCAGGTCCTTTTGGCCTTGAGACAGGTTCTGTCTACAAACCCATGCTGCAAATAAAAAAAAAAAAACCACAAAAATGAGACGTTACTTCCCCTTAATGAACTTAATTTTAATAGAGGGAATCTCACCTAGGGGAGTGGTAGATAGGGAAGGATGGGAAGTCGAGGTTATAGTGAGTGGCTGCCCCCGAAGTACCCTTTTAGTAGTATTGACTTGATTACTGGCCAGAAAAATGGCTAGGATAAAAATAAGAATTAGTCAATCAGTAAACATCAAGTGCCTATTACATGCCAGAAAATAAAAAAAGATGCAAAAGAAAACTTGTGGAGCTTACCGTTTTAAGAATTCATGACTCCAGTGTTTTCAGAGGAGCTCTTCCAGGTATGGCCTCTGGTAGTCTGGTTTGGAAAATGGCAGAAAATAAGGAAGGTAAAAATAAGGACATGTGGTTACAGGGATTGTAAAAGGTAGAGTGTCTGCTTGATGTTACTCTTTGGATTGCCTTTAGAGTCTGTAGTATCATCTTTTGGATATTACTAATGGTGGCAAATTTGATTTTTTGAGGGTAGGGATATTGAAGTTTATTCATGGAAGGCAAATCCAACCTGTTCTGTTCTGCTTCTGGATCCACTTGCAAAGTCTATTTGTCACATATACACACACTATTGAATTAGGTCTGGGTCATCAATCCAACTATATTAGTCAGAGAATTGGGCATTTTTCATCTCTGGTTTTTCCTAGGGAGTAGTGAAGGAAGCAAACCTTGATTTTGTACTTTATATTTGATTTCATTCTGTATTTGATCTTATTCTGTAACTTTAATCTGTATTTCATATAGCAATCTAATCCCTTTTCTCTGTCTCTTGAGTATAAAAGCTCATGAGTTCAAAGTTCATCCTCCCTCTCTGAAGTTAGATTTAAAGGTTTAAGCTTTACCACAATCACTGTTAAAGAAAAACTGGGCTATTTTTAAAGTTTAAAAACTCTCATGAAACATTCTACTGCTAAGGGAATTGCTCTCCTAGCACCATCTGCAAATCGTGTTGTGCCAAGGGAACTTGTTATCATTCATAACTGCAGCTCCTGATGAACTCCAAGGAATTTATATGTTGTTGTTAAGAGCATACAAGCTGACCTGGCCTCATTTTAACTTCATCCCTTCCCAATTAAAAGTGGTCTTCTCTCATTCCCAGACACTGTGAGTTTGCTATTATCGGTGTTCTGAGGTTGCAGCTGGGTGCTATAAATTCACAAAGCATTCCTTCAGGATAGAGAAGGGTGACCCTGATCCCATGTGTGCATATACTTTTATTAATACAACTGATCTTGAACCCTCATCCCCATAACCAATGGTATGATTTCTTTACCTACTTTGTTCTGTTCTTTGTTGCTTGTAAAAAAGAATTAGGTCTACAATTCTTTGTCTTTGGCTAGAAACTAAAGCAAACCATTGATTCATTTATTAACAGGTTCTATGCCATATTGATAAGCTATTATCTTGCTTCAGTCTTTACCTTTGGCTGAATTTCACTCTAGACAGTAATTAAGCCAAACACCTTTGAATGGTCGTGGATCTCATTTAGGGGGCTCTTTGATATTCTCGGATTCCTCTTGCCTTCTTGATCATGTTCCATAGGGCAGCTGCTATCTGAGGGTCTTCTAGACTTTATATTTGTCTTCTTTCAAAAACTTGTGCAAACTAAATTCCTCAAATTGAACTGATCCTTCTCAGCTTTGATATCTGCAGTTTGAGCCAGAATATTCCTTAATGGATACAAATCTGTAAGTCTTTATTTGAGTCTCAGTATACATATTTTTGTTCATATCTTGACTAAATCTGTAGATATTTGGGGCTTTTTCTTTTTGCTGTTTCTCCATGCTTGATTGAAAACATTATGAATTTCATGTTCTCCATCAGGAGAAAAACACTGGTACATACTCTTGGTCTGATTGAAGAGCCTCTGGTCCTACTGAACTTCATTGGAAGTCCAAGGACTAGATATCATGTCTCTTCTCTGTAACGTAGGTTTCTTATCAGGAGCTGCCCTGGAAAGTTTCCTGTTATGTTTTTCTTTGCATCTTCATGAGCCTTTTTTTCAGCAACATAGAGAATTTAAGCAAATTTTGCAAATTTTTCATTAATATGAGCTGTCTTAGAATGGATATTAAGTATTGGTTCCAAGGCAGAAGAGTAGTAAAGGCTAGGCAAATTAGGGTTAAGTAACTTGCCTAGAATCACACAGCTAGAAAGTATCTGAGGTCATATTTGAATCCAGGACCTTATCTCCAGGCCTAGCTCTATCCACTGAATTGCCTAGCTGTCCCTCATTTTTCCAATTTTAAATACAAGGAGAAATTTCCCATTCCTGTTTCTTCATAGCCATCTCCTGGTTAGGAGACTGTATGACAACTGCAAGAGGAGGAAGTCAAGAATTTAAAAATTTTGAGTCTTGAAGATTCTCTTGGATCTTTTTTTGCTGTTCTACCATCTGTATAATTCTTAGCTTAGCTTCAGAGTTGAAAGCCACTTCTTACTGATAGAGTGTACCTGATGCACCGAGCTGGGGCTAGTTTATCCACTGCTTGAATTGCCGTGTCTTCTGAGATACGTCTCTCTAGAGCTACCCATTTCTTCTGTTATCTCTTTAATGGTTTCTTCATCAACTCATTGCTGGTCTGGGTCCATCAGCATTCACAACCTTTTTGGGAATTAGGCCATTGTACTTGTTATAAATGTTCTTTAATTGTATCATAATTTCTGCAGCCATCTGAATTGCCTGGGCATTGAATATTTTTTTCCTTTCTATATCCAGTGGGGATTGGGCCATATGTATTTCTGAAAAGTCACATCCAAATCCAAAGTTGTTTAACAATCTAGGTATCCAACCTTTCTGAAATTCGAATGGCAGAAGTTCTCTTTGTGATGAAACCAGCCAGCCTGCCTTGATCTCTGTGATCTTACACTTCACACAGCCTCAAGCTAATCCCGAGAAGGTTGAATGGGTTCAAATACAAAACTGGTCAACACCATATCTTCTGCTATCTTGAATTCTTATAGTGTTTTCCTGATTCTACTGTATTTTGTATTGAGTTTCTCCCCTGCTTCTCAGAATTTTTCACATTCATTGTTTCTTATGGTACAGCATTACAAGAGTATCTCCTTAATTTCTACTTCTTTGCTACCACAAAAAGTATTGCTATGAGTATTTTGATGTATATGGATTGGACCTTTTTGTCACTTTTTGACTTCTTTGGGGTTATGATGAACAGGAGGAACTCTGAGTTAAAGGGTGAAGATATTTTAGTTAATTTTTTTATATAATTTGTAAGAGTTAAAACTAGATATTTAAGGTATGGTTGCCAGAAATCGGATTAACACGATTTCAAATTAAAATAGACCCAAGTCAAGATGACTTTTGTGGAAGTTTATTTACAATTAGGAAGGTCGAAGGTAGGGAAATTGAGAGAGAGAAAAACTCTGGCCCGGACCTCAGGTAAGAATTTTGAGACCCCAGCAAAGGAGCACAGAGGTTAATTAAACAAGGTTTCTAGCCACAAGACCTTTTACAATTAGAGAGGCAAGAGAGGCCTCCTTGAG
This sequence comes from Gracilinanus agilis, assembly GCF_016433145.1. Taxonomy (NCBI): domain Eukaryota; kingdom Metazoa; phylum Chordata; class Mammalia; order Didelphimorphia; family Didelphidae; genus Gracilinanus; species Gracilinanus agilis. The sequence continues at coordinate 132,671,917 of NC_058130.1, read as the reverse complement.
GGTAGAGCCTCCAGAAACTCCAAGGGAGGAGAAAGGAAGTCAGCCTAGTCTGAGGTCTCGCCAGAGATCCTTCTACACCAAGTTCAAAGGGCCAACTATCCTCCACAGGAAGTTACCATCATATTTAAAAGATAGCATCTTTCGTCACTTCCTGCATCCACCTCCAATTTCAAGTGGACAAATGGCAGCCTCAACACTGTTTTGGACTGCCCAAAGGGCAGTCTCTTGTTCTTGATTTGTTACTTATTGTCATGTAACTTATTTGTATGTAAGTGGGTAATAGACTTTCCCCTCCCCACTTAATTCTAAGTTGAGTGGGATGACATTATTTTTGATGGCTAGAGTCTAAACGATGAATGAGGATGAGCTAATTCCAATTACATAATCCCTCTGATGATCCTTGGGTGCCTGGTCACCCCAAGTGATCACTTAACATAATCATCTTGTACCCACAAAGGTCTTCTAACTACAATAGTTAGAGATAAGTGGGGAACAGAAGAGAGAGAACGAAAAACCATTTTGCTCGGTGCATTGACAAGAAGCCAGTTGGGGGCAGTCCCCTATTGGCATAAAATGTACATTCAAAGTAACTGTTCAAACCCCATCAGTTCAATCAATTGTACCCCAAAGTTCATTCTGGATCTCTTGACGAAATGTAGATTCTTTAGGCATCTTTCTGCAAATAGTTCATTCTCTGGATTAAGGAGTCAGCAAGCTTCTTTCCCTGAGAATTTTTTCTTGAACAAAAAATTAATCTTGGATTTTATAAAAATACAATCCCCCCCTGAAGAGGGTATTAAAAAAAAAATACCTTGTGTGACCTTGGGCAAGTCACTTGACCCCCATTGCCTACCCTTACCATTCTTCTGCCTTAGAGCCAATACATAGAATTGACTCTAAGACGGAAGGTAAGGGTTTAAAAAAAAAATACCCATATCAGCTCAGGATACATGGTTGAGTTATGGGGTTGTATGAGTCAATTCAAAAGAAAAAACAAAAACATAAAAAGAAAAGCAAATTGATGAAACTTTGGGAGAAAGAAAACATTTAAAATCAGAATCAAAATATCAAAATCTATGTATATAAAATTTCTGAATAAACAAAAATAAATTCATAACCGCTTGTATTAGGGTCCCATTAATATAACTTCCATCCTACTAGTCTGTAGAACAAAATGCAGTAATACTGCACTTACCCATTGGCAGCCAAGACTACAGGAAGTTACCATTCAATAAGAGAGAAAAAGGACCAGATTTATGTGCAAGGGATTTATGTGTCTTTCCCTGGTCTGATTTACCTTCACTCTCAGGAATATATGGGTGAGCTAGGATGATGGCCAGCCTCAACACTGTTTTGGATTGCCCATAGGGCAGTCCCTTGTTTTTGATTTGTTAATTATTGTCACTGTGGGTAACAGACCTTCCCCTCCCCACTTAATTCTAAATTGAGTGGGATGACATTATTTTTGATGGCTAGAGTCTAAACATGAATGAGGATGAGCTAATTTCATTTATACAAATTTGAAATTGCTTTCTAGAATAGTCAGACCAATTCATAGCTCCAGTAATTAGCACCATTCCCTAATTTTTCAGGCTTATTTTAAAATTGTAGAATCTACTCCTGAACCCTTGAAGGCAAATCAGATGGTGTATAATTCCCACTATAATGCTCAGGCTACAATTGGTATTCATTGTAACTATATTTCACCTTAATAAGACATATTTGGGAGATAAAAGGGAGAGGAATGAGCACATTTTGTAATCTTGACATAGAAAGTCCAACTTGGCTGTGAGTGGAGGGAAAATGTAGACAGGAGGAGTTGAGGCACCCTGTGTAGTTGAGAGAAGTGGTTAAACCATGTTGAATTGGGACTACTATTAGTGGAAGGGATGTGACTGAAGCAACCTTCAGTTGCTGAAAAGTAGGGGATCTTATTGGATCTTTGGGCCTTGAAGCCTTCATGTGCCTCTCTAGATTTTCTGTTGCTGATTCTTAACTGTGGTTTCTTCTTCCTTCTTTGTTACTGTTCCTTTTCTCCCAGTTGTGGATTTGGATTCTGATAGACCCCTTTCTGAGGCCATCTATTTGCCAGTTTCTTCCTCAGAAAAGAGTCCAAAGGCTAATGATGAAGAAGAGAATCAGTTTTTGTGAGTATTCAGAATCTTTATGGGAGCAGGAAAGTGGTAGTGACTCTCAGTGGTTGGCATGTTGTCTAGGATCTAGGGAGGAAGGGAAGGATAGGATGATGCCATGGGATATCTGGGTTTGGGGACATTTTCATAACCAGACCTGGGTACTAGGATCCAAAGGAAACTGGAACTTCTGTTTCTCTTGGTCAGTGACTGCTCTGGGCTCTGCTCTCCATTTTCTTTTGTATATCTTCTCTTTAGGGTCCAGGACAGTTCTCCTTCCCCTTCTCCTCCTCCCAGGCGCCGAAGGCCATCCAGGAAAGTACCAACAGCTCTTGGGAAAATAAGGTGAAGTTTGTCTCTGTTGGAAGCAGGGGAGGAATGGCAGCTATTTTGGAGAACTTTTAGGATTCACTGAATTGGGAGTAGTTAGTGCTTAATGAGAGGGTGGGTAGGTGAGATCTTGACTCCTTTTTCTGATTTTACAGGGAAGTGAATAAGCGCTTGCAGGGTCTCCGATCTTATCTGAGTCCCCTGTCAAGCAAAGACCGAGTTTCTCAGAATTCTGAGGATGAAGTGATATTGGTGGAGGAGTCCCATGCTGTGGAGAGTCCTCGGCCCTTAACTCTTAAAGTGAGGTGCCGAGCTGACCTTGTCAGATTACCTCTTAGCGCGGTGAGTACTTGGGAACAAGAGGTAATAATGGGTTAATTTGGGGAAATGTGGAGCAAAGGAGCTGTCCTAATTTCCCTGTCCTTAGTTTAGGGAACAGGGCGGTTGGTTTTGGATATGAATTCTAGGTAGATTGTGCTGATGTTGGGTATGAAAGCATTTCTTATACCTTTTTTCCCCAGGCTGAGCCCCTGCAGGTTGTTGTGGATCACATGGCATCTCGCCTAGGAGTGTCCCCTGCCCGAATTCTTCTGCTGTTTCGAGAAGTGGAACTTTCCCCTACTGCCACCCCCAGCTCACTAAAGATTGGAGTGGCTGATATCATTGGTGAGTGGAGGTGGTTGTGGGGCCAAATCACAGGGAAGCATGAAAATCTGTAGAAGGAGCCTGAGTTTCCTGCTAAATTGGTCTTCTTCCTTCCCTCTCTCTTACAAGATTGTGTGGTCCTGTCCAGTACTCCTGAACCTTCAAAAGAGTCAGGATCAGGGGAGGAACTTCGCCTCAGGGTTCAGGGACAAGAGAAACACCAAGTCCTAGAGGTCACTATTCCCCGGGTAAGTGTGGAATGGAGTCCTGGAATACCCTCCCTCCCATCCATTCAGTTCCCTTGGTGACATCTACTACTCTGAGACTCTGTCCTTTTCTGAGAAAGGCATCCAGAGACTGTCTCCAGGGTATTCAGTTAGGGATCTGGTAATATTAATTAACTTATCAATTTTCTTTATCATAATTCTGGGTATTTTTAATCTATTAGTTTTGCCATAAAAAATATGTTCTGATGACATCATTCTATACAGGTATTTTGTTCTGTATTACATTATATCTGTATGCTGCTTTTGGGAAAGATTGATACTTGTGCTATATTTGTTTCACCTAAATATTTTCTATCAAAAATACTTTGAGGGCTGTCTTAGTATTGTTTATACATTGATTATGCAGATGATTTAATGCGCAGAGATTTGATATATTATTGATTGTAAAAGATATTTCTTATAAGTTTTATTTATTCTGGGTTAAAACCTTTCATTACAAAGGAGGAAACTGAGGCCCAGAGAGGGAAAGTGCCTTGTCCAAGGTCTCTTTCATATGTCAGTAACATCTTTTATTGTAACCACCAAAATTTCTGTAGCACTTCTCTGTCCAAATCCCCACAGTTCTTCTGTTCGGGCTCTTATAATACTTTTTTCCTTTAGGGTGCTCCTCTTAGAACACTGATGTCTCACTATGCAGAGGCCATGGGACTCAAAGGACATAAGCTCTCTTTCTTTTTTGATGGTGAGAAGCTTTCGGGCCAGGGGACCCCAGCAGAGTTAGGCATGGAACAAGAGGACCTCATTGAAGTTAGGGGATGAAGTGCAGTGTCCTGCTCTCTACCTCCTCTCGTGCCCTCAGACAATGAGATGTGAAGCTGGGGCTCTTCAGAAGTGAAGAATAAATGCCTGCCCTTGTAGCCTTCCCATTCCATCTTCTCTCCTTCCTTCAGTTGCCCTAAAGTTAGATCAGAGAAATACATTCCCTTTCTCCTTCCTTTTCCCTTGTCATCATTTACCCTTCACCCTTCTTTCACAAGTATCTTGGTGTGGAGCTGCTACTCTAGCATTTGTTCTTGTTAGTTTCTAAGAGTGCATCCTGGTCCCTTTCTGCAACCTGAAGGATCTTTGTGTGTGTATGTGTGTGTGTGTATGTCCACCCTGTATATATGTAAATATGTCCGTTGATCTCTTTCTCCTTGTACTGACTGATTCTTTTGGATCTTGGGGTGTGATATTGCAGACCTCTTGTTTCCAAATCTCTTCATGAAACTAGTCATTTTTGTAATTGACATTAAAATAAAAGAATGATGCAGTTTGGATCCTGGGTTTGAACTTGAATTCTTCCAGGATCTTTGTCTCATAGTGGGATGGTGGACAGTGTAAAGGGGAAATTATGGTTGGTTGGACTAAATATTCAAAAGGGTGGTCACCAGGAATTGATTACCCAATTCCAAATGATTTTTTAGCAATTTATTTATAAAATATAAGAAGAGTGAAAGTAGGGATGAGAGAGAGGAAGAGAGAGAGAGAGATAGATCTTGTAAAGACCATTCCTTCTGTGACTTCCTGTGCCTTCCTCCCATTTTATGTGCACCAATCACAACAAAGGCTTTTTGCTTAGGACTGCCCAGGGGGGCAATCAGTTGATTCTGATTTGTTACCCACTCTTGCACATATGGGTCACAGACCTCCCCCACTTGAGGATTAAGTAGGGTGTTTACTCTTTTAGTGATTAAATCTAAAAATAGGCAGGGTAGGATTCATCCCATCTTCACAACTGGGAGGTTCAAAGAATTAGTCTAGTTATTTGGTTAAGTTTAATGATATTTAAGGAGAGTGGAGGGGAAAGTATTCAAGCTCTAGAAAGCTCAAACTCTGGATGGAGTTGGGTTGGTATCCGGATCCAGCCGGATACAACCGCGAGACCCATGAGTCAGCCACCTGAAAGAACCATAGGGGGAGAGAGGGGAGACCGAGGCGCAATAAAGACAAATCAGTCTTAATTGTGACAAGGCTTGTTTATTGTGTGCAGGGAGTGGGTTTATATACTTCTAGGGCTGGGGTAAGGAATTTTCCGATGGTCTCAGGCCGTTGGTCTCGCCACGCCTATCCCGGATAAAGCTGGATAAGTTTCTATTTTCGTTTCTTGGGAAACCCTTCACTAAGTTTTGTTTCTATGGTCTCTATAAGTTTTGTTTCTATGGTCTCTATGGTTTTTAGGTTTCGTTCGTTGGTCTCTGACAGGTTGGATTGCTGGACACAGTCTTTTGATAGGGGGAGGGTCATCCTATTACTTGTGGCACTTCTCCCACCCTCTTCTATTTCACCTCATCTCTCTTCAATATTAGGGAAGGCACTAGCTGTGATCTCCAGAGAGGAATAGATTAAATAAGACATGGTTTTTGCCCTCATAAAGTTCAAAATTTTTAATGGGGAGTAACACATGTGTGAATAGAATTTTGCTCCCCAGGGACTCTCTCTCTCTCCCAGCATCCTATTTACATATCTATATTAAGTAAAAAACGTAGGGAAGATATAAGTTTTGTGTAGCTCTGCCCTCTCTTCTCAATGAAACTCAGCTGTGGAGGTTGGGTGAGAGTCAGGCAGGAGAATTTTATCCATGTGTTCTTTACTTAGGCTCTCTAATTTTGTTTCTTTTATTTCTTCTACTTCAAGAGTTTATTAATAAATCTTATATTATACTTGGAGCTTTTGGATATTAATTTAAATCTTACATTTACGTCAATCTTTCAACAATTGTGGTTTTATTGATTTTTGTACTCTTTCCACAATGTAGAGTTCCTGAAATTTGAAAGATCTTATGAATCTACAGCCAAGCTAGGAATGAGCCTTTCTTACCTAGGTGGATCCTCTGTCAATCATCAGTCAATGGGCTCTAAATGAAAGCCTTTCTAGCTTTGTAGGAGCTGCCAGAGCTTACTTCTTGCTGCCAAAGAGAAGCTAGTTACTGTTGAGGCATGAGAGTAGGATTTTGCTGGATCACATCTGCACAAATAACTACAATACAAAATTATATGTAGTAAGTATACAAGATAGATGAAAACTAAGTTATGTCAAGTTCTTGGCTAGGAGATAGATCATCATTGCCTGGGACCATCAAGGAATATTTTGGCATTTGATTCGGGCTGGGAGTGTTAGGAGTCAAAATTGGCCAGCTGGAAGAATAAGAAGGGTGGGGACCTTTCATCCAAACTCCTTCCCCATGGGCCTTCCCCCAGCAGCTGAGACAGGCTACGCTGGTGAAACATTTCTGTTAGAGGTTAAGTCCCTGGAGGCTGTGGAATGGAACACAAGGGCTGTGGACCGTGGGAATCCATCATCTCACAGCCTTTGCATCTATCTCCCTTCAAGTTAGAAAGGGGACTTGGCCAGGACTATCGGACCTCTACGCTTACATTGGCTCCACTCCCTACCAGCTTAGATGGGGGAAAAGGAATGGGGCTGGAAGAGACTTTGGAGTCAATGGGCCAACGCCTTCAGAGGCGAGGGGCTTCTCCGCCACAAGCATTTATTAGGTTTCTACTGAGTGTCAGGCCCGGCCAGGGGGCGGGGCGGGAAGGTGAGGAGGGAAGGGGGAAGGACTAGGATCCAGCTCAGAGAAGTAGGGGAAACCCGGGAAAGGCTTCTGGGTTATCTAAAAGGCTGCAAGCCCGCCTCCCTTGTTGCTATAGTAACCAGCCACGTGCGTAGGGTCAGACTCTGTCACGTGACGTGAGCTCAGCACGCCCCGCCCCCTGGGTCATATGGTCTGCGCGTAGCTATCATGGCGGTGGCAGCAGTGCATTTCGGAGCCTGAGCACTTCGGGGTATCAGTGGCGGCGACAACAGACCTAGTGGGCGCTGGGACCCGTGGGCCGTTCGGGGTGAGAGGACTTCCTAGGCCAAAAGAGAGGGCGGTTTGGAGCGCCGCTCCCCCGTAGGCTAGAGTGGGTTACAGAACTACATCCTTATACCCGTACCTCTTGCAAACTTAGCTTCTTTGGATCTCCTGATTGGATCCCTCTTTCGAGCCTTTCTTGAGTCCGGAACTGCCCTTTCCGAGTCCTGGGCTTTGGATATGCCTCTACCCTCCCAACTACAGCCCATCCCATGGCGCTGGGCTCGCCGCCTCTGTTTCCCTGGCCGGTTTGCAGTGACCACGTGAACATGTTTTGTGTGTACCTTCTCAGGTCAGGTGGTAAGGGCCGGGATGCTGGAGGACGGACAGCGGTGGAGGCCTGGCCCTAGAAACTAGGGAAATGGCTCAAATAGTTTGACTTCGTGAGCCTCCAATTTTTTTTTTTACTTGTTAAGATGAGCATAATGATACTACCGCTTGAGGTTGTGAGGATAAAATAAAAACGACATAAAACACTCCTATTAAAAATAAGCAGGCATTTCCCCTGAGTCTTTTATGCATCCATAAGAGACACTGTGGAATTTTTCATATGAAGGCTTGTTAAAAGAGTTGTGGGCTAAGGATCAGGAAATCTGGGTTCTAGCCCTTGTTTTTTCATTTATTTTTATGACTTTAAGCAAGTCATTCAATTTCTCAGGGTCTCAGGATTTTTCTTTGTAAAAATCAGAGGATCATAAATTTAGAGCCAATGGAATTTAAAAAAGGGTTAAATTTTTTATCCAAGGCTTTTTCTGTTTCTTTGTGTCTTCAACATGATGAATGTATGTATTCTTATTTCTTCTAGGTAAATTGGTTGGGCCTGACAGTGGGCTGGACAAGTAACCATAAAGAGAGCAGGCTGAGGGGCAACCATGTCTGGGCTGCTGGGTCAGCCAGACACAGCCCCATTTCTCAGCCAAGCAGATGACACAGAAGAAGAAAAAGGGGGCTCTGGGGCTGGCAAGACTGCAAGTTTCGGTGGCTCAGAGTCCCAGGACAGAGAAAATCCAGATGAGGAAGGGCTACATCTGATAACAGGCATCTCCCCTGGACATGCAACTTTGATCGTTGGTGTACTTTGCTATATCAACCTTCTTAACTACATGGACCGATTTACTGTGGCAGGTAATTAATTTCGAGGGACTTTTGTAATAACACAATCTTTGAAGGTTGTTGTTTGTTTAGTTGTTTTTCAACTGTATCTGTCCCTTTTTTAACCCCATTTGGGATTTTCTTGGCAAAGATACTGAGTGGTTTGCCATTTTCTTCTCTGGCTCATTTTACATATGAGGAAACTGGGGTAAATAAGGTTAAGTAACTTAGCCAGGGTATTGGCTAGTAAGTGTCCCGAGGCCAGATTTGAACTCAGGAAATGATTCTTCCTGACATTGACACCTAGCTGCCCATCTTTGATGGTAGGGACTACTCAATTTCTGGTTTTTTATCTTGAACACTTATACATAATAGTGATTAATAAACGTTGAGCCAATTTTGAGACAGCCAAGAAAAGACATGAGACTCTTGGAGGTGATCCCATTGCTGGGAAGGAGTGGGAGATTAGTTTGATTTGAAGGATATAAGGATATTTTCTTTCCCTCACCACTTTCCCTTCTACTCTGCTGTCTTTTCAGGTGTTCTTCCAGATATTGAACAGTTCTTTGGAATTGGTGACAGCAGCTCTGGCCTCATCCAGACTGGTGAGTGGGGCTTTGTCCCTGAGATTAGCTGCTTCCAATCAAAGAAAGAATGTTTCTGAAGTATGAGGGAATTTCTTTCCCCTCTCTGACTCTTTCTTTGATATGTGGCCTTTGGGTGGGAAGACAAGGCATGCTGATAAGAGAGTTTAATCCTTCTGTCTTTTCTCCAGTGTTCATTTCCAGTTACATGATTCTGGCTCCTGTATTTGGCTACCTGGGTGACAGATATAACAGGAAGTACCTCATGTGTGGCGGCATTGCCTTCTGGTCATTGGTGACTCTGGGTTCTTCATTCATCCCTAGAGAGGTGAACAAGTCCCTTTGTTCTGGCCCACTCTCAAAATACAACTACAATAAACTCATGTGTTACTTAAATAGTTGTCTGTCTTTGTTTACTCTTTTACCTGAGAGCATTAAGGCTATAGAGACATTCATTCTCTCCCACCCTTACTCTTTGTTTTTTTTTCCCCTCTCCCCACACTATAAATTCCCCAAGTTTCTCTCCTTGACTCTCTTTTCTTCTCTTTGTGTTTTCTCTCTTAGTGAACCAAACTACCTACATGGTTTTACCTGTCATTTCTATGTAGATAATTTCTAATCAATATTTTGGGTAGATTTTGTTCACTTTTGTCTTGCCAGGAAACTTGGAGAACCAGGGAGGTCAGTATGGGGTTTGTGAAATTCTCTGAAGTGAAGAAAGACCAATATTTGCTTTTTTTCTTTTCCTAGAGGTTTTGGCTGCTTCTCTTTACCCGGGGCCTGGTAGGTGTTGGGGAGGCCAGTTATTCTACCATTGCCCCTACTCTCATTGCGGACCTCTTTGTGGCTGATCAGCGGAGTCGAATGCTCAGTGTCTTTTACTTTGCCATCCCTGTGGGCAGGTGAGGTCCTGGGGAAGAGGAAGTTGGAGGAACTAGGGATCTGTCTTCCAGGATGGAAGAGGGTTTTCAGGCCTTGAAAGCAAGAGATAAAAAAATTAGTCTGGGTTGAGATTCTAACCTTATCTGGAGAGTGCAGAAGCTTATATGTGGTAGATCCTCTAACCTGCATCCCACAATCTTTTATCCAGTGGTCTGGGTTATATCGCAGGATCAAAGGTGAAGGATGTGGCTGGCGATTGGCACTGGGCACTCAGGGTGAGTCTTCCATCAGAGATGGAGAGGGTATACAAATCATCATTCCTGAGCCTTGTTATTCTCTTTTGACCCTCTTCCAAAGTTTATCTCACCAGTAGGATGTTGGGGGGAGGGGGTGCTGCCTAGCCTCCTGCTGGTCCTGAGGTAAGGGGACTCTTCTCACTTTGCCCTATGTTCTTAGGTCACCCCAGGTCTTGGGATGGTAGCAGTATTATTGCTGTTTCTGGTGGTGAGGGAACCACCCCGTGGAGCTGTGGAACGACATTCAGACACCCCTCCCTTAAGCCCCACATCTTGGTGGGCTGATCTACGGGCTCTGGCACGGAAGTGAGTCCTGGGACTTTTGTATAACCCTTGACTCATACCACTTGGACTCATTTAATCCTTTGAGGAAGATTGAATATACTTGTAAAATGAAATAGGAGAGCATCCTTTGTCAATTGACTCTTTTACCTATGGGAAGTAGGAGCCATGAGATCCTAACACCCCCTTCCATCTAGTGGCTGGATAACTAAATTGCAGTCCGGGTATTGGGGAGGAAAGAATCAGCTTCATTCTATGTCCGTTTGCCTTGTAAGGGTAAATGTTGCTTGAATCAAATAGTTTCTTGCTATCTTTTACTGTCTTCCCTTTCTCATTCTCTATTAACTTTTTCCCTTACTCTAAATTCTGTTGAAGGATGATGGGAGATGACAGTTTTGTACTTTGATCTCCCTTCTGCTATAGTCCCAGTTTTGTGCTCTCTTCCTTGGGATTCACGGCTGTGGCCTTTGTCACGGGGTCCCTGGCATTGTGGGCGCCAGCATTCCTGCTTCGTGCTCGAGTAGTCTTAGGAGAGACCCCACCCTGCCTCCCTGGAGACTCTTGCTCCTCTTCAGACAGGTACCAAGAAGGAATCTCAGAGTGGGGAGGCAATATGGAAGGGTCTCTGGGTAAGAATGAATGGTCCATCTTTCTTCCCCTGAAAAACTCCTTTGTGGATTTGTATGTTTGTGGGAGATAGGTAAAAAGGGACAAGAAGGAGCAGGTTGGGCCTCCAGTCATAGTAACTGCAGAAGGGAGTGATTAGGGACAAGATATTGCAGGTATCTGATGCTACGGAGCCAAGTAGTCTCTGGGACTAGGAAGGTTAGGGAATCCAGCTGGGGTTTTGGGAAAATTGAAGGTTTAAAAAGTAGGAGACAAAAAAATAATGAAAAAAGTAGGTGACAACTATGAGAGAATGGAAGGAAACATGAATTCAGAACAACTGGATTAGAATCTTGCTGTATGTTTTCTGTGTGACCTTTAGTATTTACTTCCTTTTTTTAGCCTGAGTTGACCTCATCTGTAGAATGAGAATGGATCTGCTCATTTCACAGAGTTAAACTAAAGCTCTATAGAAATGACATCTGCTAGTAAAAGTTCTGGAGACGAAAGCCAAGGCCCTGTGGGTGGGTCCAGGAAGAAGTTTCCAGAGACTGGTATGGCTCAGTTGAGGCCAGGAGTGGGAGATCTTACTCTACCTGGTGGCAGCTGAATCCCAGCCTTTAGACCTAGTCTTACCAGGCATTGAACTTAGGAAAGCCTCAAGGAAACTTTTACACTAATATGTCAGGTCATGGGCCATTAGCTCTCCTAAGTTTAACTCTTTTCTCTCTCCCAGTCTCATCTTTGGGGTGATCACCTGTGTGACTGGGATTCTGGGTGTGGCCTCTGGGGTGGAGATCAGTCGCCGTCTTCGCCGAACTAACCCCAGAGCTGACCCCTTGGTCTGTGCAGCTGGATTGCTGGGCTCTGCCCCCTTTCTGTTCCTGGCCCTGGCTTGTGCTCAGGATAGCATTATAGTTACCTATGTGAGTGTCCTCAATTTTCCCTCATCTCTTGATGCCACCTCCCTATCCCCAACCCACTCATACACAGCCCTCCCTTAGAAATAACCTAGAGGGGTAGCTGGGTAGCTCAGTAGATTGAGAGTCAGGCCTAGAGAATGGGAGGTCCTACGTTCAAATCTGGCCTCAGACACTTCCCAGCTGTGTGACCCTGGGCAAGTCCCTTGACCCCCATTGCCCACCCTTACCACTCTTTCACCTAGGAGCCAATACACAGAAGTTAAGGGTTTAAAAAAAAAAAAAAAAGAAGAAATAACCCTGAGCTTGGGTGGGTGGGGCAGTGTAACTCATGGTCCCCAGCCTCAATCCCACACCTAAGTGGGTCAAGAAAAAGTAGAAATAACTGTCTCAGAGAACTGCTGGTCTTTCCAGAAAACTTCCTGATGTCAAGTTTCTCTCTTCAGGTTTTCATCTTCATTGGAGAGCTTCTGCTGTCCATGAACTGGGCCATTGTTGCAGACATTCTGTTGGTGAGAGAGTGGGCCATCTCTGACCTGACTTAGGTGTTGATTGTTCTAGTGATTAGCACCTTGGCTAGTGAGATCCTGGTGAAACTTTTGTCCCCTTGCATCATTGGTTTTGTTCTTTTTGTAAGAGACTAACCCGTGACCCCATCTTGCTCTCTCACTTATGGGCTGCTGGTTGGTTGCTAATGAATGTTGGTGACCCAGTGGAGGCCATTCCTACTTCTGGGTCAGTGGGTTAAGAATTTTACTTGTGGTATAATGAGAATAGCCTTTCTCTTATGTTTCACTCCACTTCGCTGGGTTTGAGCAACTAATTCATAAAGTGTTGATGGAATTCCACACTTAGCCTCCTGTCTCTCTCTCTCCATCTTTGGTTTTTCTACTTCTCAGCATCCCTGGACTCTTAGGGAGTCTAACTTTGGGTTTTCAATTCCCCATCTAGTATGTGGTTATTCCCACACGCCGGTCAACAGCAGAGGCCTTCCAGATTGTCCTGTCACATCTGTTAGGGGATGCTGGGAGCCCCTATCTCATTGGGCTGGTGAGTGTAAATCTTTTTTTGGGAGTCTTCAGCCTTGGCTGGATCATTCTGGTCCAGGGCAGGTTGGGAAATTATGAGGATAGAAGGAGAGAGATTTCCTATTAGTTAGGTGAGTTAGTTTAATTTGAGCAATGACTGATGTTTTCAGCACTGTCTTTTGAGGGATGAAGTGGTATTCTGTGGAAGGAAGATTAGACTTGTTTTTAATTCTCTGAGGCACATTTTGGAGTTGATGAAAGAAAAAGCTTTCAAAAAAATGGAATGGCCTACCTTATAAGGTAATGAGCTTCTCCCTGTGGGGGTCCTTCCAGTGAAGGTTGACAGTTTGTTAGGGATGTTTTCCAGTAGGGTCATATAATCTAGAGTGTTCAAGTCATCTCTAGATGATCTCTTCTTGTCCCTTTCAGTTCTTATTCTCTGATTCAGGGGGAGAAGACAACATGGTCCTGGGACTGGAGCTTTTGTAGGGAGATAAGACTAAACTCAAACTATAGAGAACAGTTCAAGGGAGTATTTGAACAAATACAAAGTAGTGAAATGCAGACAGTGCAAATAATCTAACTATCTCCATCTTTCACTGATCTGTGCTCCATTCCTGCCTTACTCTCTGGCTTCTCCAACTGATCTATCTATCCCTCCTCTCACTTACATATGACTGTCACCTCAGTCCTTTCCTGTCTCTCTCTCTGTGTCTGTCCTCATCTCTCTTTACCTCTATCCTGCCTCCCCTCACCATCTCTATCCACCTCTGTCTTGCTTCCCCTATCTCTGATGATCTTTGTCCTGCTGTCCCACTTCTTCACAATGTTATTTTATTTCCCTAGCTGTTGTGTTTCTCCCCTTCTCTCCACTCCCAGTCTCTGACCACTGACTGCTCCATGTCTTTTCTTCTTCAGATCTCTGACCGTCTGCGCCGTGACTGGCCTCCTTCCTTCCTCTCCCAGTTCCGGGCCCTGCAGTTCTCCCTCATGCTTTGTGCCTTTGTTGGAGCACTTGGGGGTGCAGCTTTTCTGGGCACTGCCATGTACATTGAAGGTGATCGAAAGAGAGCGCAGCTTCATGTGCAAGGTGAGCTTTCCTCTCCCCAGCTCTGGGCAGAGCCAGGACCCTTTTGAAAGCTCCTTCTGGGGCCAGCTCTGGTCTCTGTCCCAACTCTCCTTCCAGATAGCTTTGTCTTCTTCACTCTTTCCCCTAGATTCTGTCCATCCTCCATTTCTTACTCCCCCACTCCCAACCCCTTGCTCACCGATGCTAGTCTTTTTGTCTCTTTCTAGCCTCCCTTCCTCTAGGTAGGCCTGCGTCTGTCTCTTCTCCCCTACTCTTCTCTGAGATGTTTTACCCCTTAATTTCATCACTTCTCTATCCCCAGGACTCTTGAGAGATGTGCCCCCTCCAGATGATCGGATTGTGGTCCCTCAGCGAGGCCGTTCTACCAAGGTTCCAGTGTCTAGCGTGCTCATCTGATTGACAGGACCGTAGCCTGAGGCTGCCTCCTGTTGGGGGGGGTCCTTCAGGGTGATGGGAAGACCAGGCCTCTGAGTAACCCCAGCACCCTGGACTATTACCTCATCCCTGTGCTCAGTGTGGTCCCATGACCTCTGACCTGGGACCACAGGAGTGGGCCAGTGGCTGAGGTTTGCCCCCTTCCCCTCCCTGTTGCACACATTAATGCACTACACGAACAGCAATATCAGTCAGGGCAGGCATGGTTCCACATTGGGGAGGGGGCAGGTGGTGGAAGGGCCTGGAGTAGGGACTCTCAGCTTTCTGCAGGTCTGTTTGGGGAGGGATGATCCCTTTCCCCTCTTCCTCTTTCAGGCTATATATGGGTTCCAGCCTGCCTTCCTGGGATCAGGGGCAAGGTGCCCCCATAGTCCAGGCAGGAGGGGTTGGTGCTATTTTTATCTGAATAAACTTTGTATCCAGAGCCTAGTGTCAGCTTGTGTCCTTTTTCCTCCCTAACTCAAAAAAGAAGGGAAGAACCCTGTGTGGGTGGCAGGCACTTTTCCTTCTCTGCTCAGGGTTCTCTGTATTTTACTATTATGCATTGGGGTATTCTGTTTTAAGAGCCCTTCCTGCACTTGCAGTCTGTGTCCTTTGTTGTAAAGGGCTTTCCTGCTGTAGCAATCTATATTATATAGTGCTCTAAAGGGCCCTTCCTGCTCTAGCGGTCTGCTGTGTGCTGAGGGCCCTCCTTGCTCTGACAGTCTGTGATTCCATTAAATTCAGTGTGACATTGACTCACCCACTGACTTTTCCTACTCAACGCTTTAGAAATTTGTCTTCTCACTATTCAACAGGCAGTCCAGCTATTAGGGATGGTAAGATAGTTGCTCTGTCCCCCTATACTCTGGATGATGGAACAGAATGTCAGAGATCTTTGTGTCCAACCTGGGCTTTGTAAAGTGAAGTTGAGAAGGGTTGGAGTTCCATTCTCTTCTTTCTTTCCCATCCTCTTTCCTCTCCTCTCTGGTGTATCCTCTTGTGTGACAAGACCCCAGGTGGGGAATGTATGACCCAGGACTTAATCTATGATGCTAACCCTAATCATGAAGCAAGATCCTTTGGGAACAGCTGGGAATTCTTGCTTACCAAGACCACTAAGAGACCATCCCAATTAAGATTGTTGAGCCAGAGCAATGGGGGAGACTTGGGGTGCTCCCCTCCCCCTGGGGGGCACAAGTATGGGGGTGGGAGGCGGGTGCAGCCATGCAAGGAGCCACGATAACTTCCTGTCCCCGCCCGGAGCTCACCACAGCTTCCTGCTGCGGGCGGGCAGGCGCTGAGTGTAGGAGAGGAGGGGATCGGGGGAACGGAACCGTCGGGACCGGGGAGCAGGTATGGGGATGTGGAGGGAATGGAGGGGGTTTCTGGTGCCCAAACAGGATGCCCCCCTCTCCACCAGCCAATCTGCTGGTCTCCCAACAGGGTAGGAAGGCTCAGTAGAGACTGTGGTGGACCCAAGCTTGTCCTCCATACCCACCCCAATTCCATGAGTGCTTAAGAGGCAGAGCCTTTTATTGAGCTTATTTGGCTATATCATCTTGTCTTGATAGTAGCCTGAATCCCTCAGATACTTAGAGACAGTCAGCTCTGCTGACTCTGGCTGAATCCACTGATTCCCTTTGACTCCACGATGAATAAATAGCTGGGTTCCTATGCCTCAGGTCTATGGCTTCTGTGACACCATTGCCCACTGAGGGCTTAGATGTTCTCCACCCCAGAACCTTTCAGCTTCCCTTCTCCCCTCCCATCATCTTGGGAGGGAAGTTTAGGATCCAAGCATAGAATTCTTTTCTGTCTGCAAGTGGGAAGGGGAATGGATGGCGGTGGGGGCCTGGTTGGGAAGCTTCCTGGGACTGGCTTTCCAGGCTGCCCTAACCTGTGGGCCTTGGCCTGTGCCCCAGATGGAGACCATCTACGTGGGTACTGGCCTCCTCTGGCTCCTCATTCTACTATTCCCAGCCCTGCTTGTCACTGCTCTGTGTCTGTGTTGCCGGGACCTCCCTGGTAAGTGAAATACTTATAGCTCATCTCTAGCTTTGAGCCCCTTAGATGCATTCCTTTTACCTTTCTCAAAGGGTCTCCTAATTCCACACTCACCAGTTCATTCCACTGTTCCTCTTAAGGGGTCCCCTCTCCCTTGTTTCTTGCCCCAGCCTAAGGGAATTCCTATTCTTATCCCATTCCTTCAGCCTCACCTGCCTCCTCCCCCACAGGCCCCAATTCTGAGGTCCCCTCCAGTGACGGGTGAGTGACCTTGACTGTTCCTCATTCCCAAATGGCAGTAATGGATTGATATTGGAGGGAGGGGAGCTCGCTGAGTACGGGCTGGTGGGTGAGAGAATGTTGAGGCAATGGGTGGATGTGGGGGTAGAAGTATGGGGCCTTCTCTTCTGCCACCCCCAGCCCATGGCTTCCCTCTTTCCACCAGCTCACATCAGACAAGTAGTGGATTAGTCATCATCAAACCCCGCTGTGAGTATGGCAGGAGGTCTCTGCACTATCTCTCTGCTCCTTGTACTTCTCTGGGCCTGCTTTGAGGAATAAGGGAACGGAGCCTTGGGGGAGAATCACTGTGTGAAGGGAATGTGTGTCTATGGACATCATTGTGTGTGAATTTGAAAGATATGCTTTTTTGTTATGTGTCCATACTATCTTTGTTAGGGATTTGTTTCCAATCCCCTGCCTCTGAAACGACTACCACAACTTTTGACGGAGAGCATCATTGAATTTAGAACTAGAAGATATTTTAGAGATTATCTAGTCTATTCTCATTTACAGATGAGAAACTGAGACTTCTCATAGGAGATGGTGCAGCAATTGAGACTTGAAGGAAGTCAAGTTCCAAGAGACCATTACTTTCTAGTGACTGAGGCAGTATATCCCACACGTGTTGCCCCTCACCTCCTCTTTATTGGTTTGGGAAAGGAAATAGAGAGACATGGAGAAATAGGGTTCCTATAGGTCAGACAGGATTGGGAAGTTTGGAGGATGACTGGTTAAAGTTTTCATAACTTCATGTAAGTGATAGACGAAGTGTGCTTTCTGCTACCACTGTCATTATTTATTCCATATTTGTTTTATTTAGTATTATTTTGTGTTAACCTTAGCCCTGTTGTTCTCTTAGTTAGGTTGAGGGGAGAGGAAGGTTGCCTCATTAAAGTCAGGAGAGCTGGAGAATTTCAGGTGCTCCAGGGAAGAGCCACTAAATGACCCCTTTTAGAGAGAAATGGTTTGGAGTCAGAAGGACAAGGTTTGAAGTCTCACCTTGTGCTACTTGATAGCTGTGTGTTGACCTCAGTCAAGTCATTTCCCTTCTCTGGAAAGCTTAGCTTAAGCTTGAACTCTAGGGTCTCTCTTACAGCTCTAAATTCTGGAATCTTTTGCTGTAAATGTGAAGAGCTTTCAGGAATGAAAGGGCCTTCCCTAATGTGTCTTTGCTAAAGATGTGCCCTATTGCTGAAATGTCCTCCCTTCCCCTTTCTGTACCTATTCAATTCCTGCCTGTCTTTTGTTAAAGCTCCCTCCCTGCTCCAATACTTAGGAAGCTTTCCCTGATCTGGCCCCCCTGTCCCCATTCAATAACTTTCCCCTCTGACTTCAGCTCTCTGATATACTTTTCACGTAATATTGTGAATACTAGCCATCAGTTCTTGTGTCTTCTCCCTTAGAAGTTTCCATGAAGGACCATGTCTTAGTTCAACTTTGTATCTCCCATGGTACTTTTAGTCAAGGCCTTGCATGCAGTAGGCATTTTGTTAATGTTTGTTGAATGAATAATGAACTCTTCTAAGAGACCCAGAATCCCCAGGCCTCTTGGATCTTGAATTTCTTGAAAACAATGGCTTTCCAGATCCTAAGGGCCAAAAGCCCTGAGTGGGATCCCAAGCCACCCACTACCCCATCTTGGGGCTCTCAGCCCCTTGCTATTCCTTCCTTCCACTCCAGACCCTCTAATTGTGTGTACCTCTGCTCTTCCCCCTTAGACACTAATACTTCGTGGCCCTCTACGTGGCCCCCTGGCCAGTCAGATCTCCCTATCCCGTGAGTACTTGCTTAGATTTCTTCTTTGGCCTCCCTCGAGCCTGAGTTTCCTATCTTTCCAGCTGCCCCTCTAACCTGACCTGAGGCCTCTGGTTTCTTACCCTCTGGTCTCCTCTGAATCCTGGGGCATCTCCATTATTGCCTCCCCTGAGCCAAGGCATCTCTACTTCCCCCACTCCTATGAACTCTCAAAGCTCTCTCCCTTCCCTAGGTGGTAACCTGTAATTATTTTACCCTGTAGGAGGTCTCCACAACATCCAGGGTTGTCACACCGGATTCCTTCTTCTCGACGGGACCCAGATACCCGTGAGTTGGGCAATGGAGGGTGGTTCTAGAGGTGGCTTAGGCTGGGTGGGTGAGCTGATTGTGACTCTTCCTTTTCTTCTCAGGCAGTGAACCCAGCTATGAAAATGAGGGTACATCACCACTGGCATCGGGGTTGGATTGGGGCCTTGAGGAGGGGATGGGCCTGATGGGACAGCTTTTGGGTGGAGAAAGAGGGATCAGGCTTTTCCAGATCACCTGTTGATACTTGTGTTTTCCCTGGAGCTAGAATCTGAAGATGCTGATGGGGAAGAGGAGGACTACCCCAATGAAGGATACCTGTGAGTAGGAGGGTTGGTCTCAAAGAAGCTCCTTGGGAAAGGAGGAGGCTTGGGGTCACATCATCCTGTCTTCCCTTTGCAGTGAGGTTCTACCTGATGGCTCACCAAACTCCAGTTCTGCACCTCTGTCCAACTCGGCACCTAACCTGGGCAATCCTGGCCTTAGGGATAGTCCATCTTCTAGTGAGTTGGGGAGGGGCATTGGCCTGACAACTGGGCAGGGCAGGGGCAGGGGAATTTCAGTGTAGCTGAGTAAGGAAAGGAATGAATATGTATGTGTGTAGTGGGGTATTTATGGGGTACAGATAGGAGTGGGCTGTGGGTGTCTTGGCTCTGACTTCTTCATCTTGGGGCATTTTCTTGTAGTGGTATCAGGAGAAGATTATGTGAATGTCCTAGAGAGTACAGAGGTATCTCTGGGTAAGTGACTCTGCCCATGCCTCTGCCCTCTTGAGTCCTTCTGTCCTTCTTTCCCTAACCAGCAAGACCCTCCCCTTCTCCTCCTCCCCTCCTCCCATCCCTTCTCCTCCCCTTCCTTCCTCCCTCTCCTCCTCCTTCCCTTCTCTCCTCTCTTCCCTCTTCTTCTCTTTCCTCTCCTCTTCCCCCTTCTCCCTCCTTTCCTCCCTTCCCTCCTCCTTCACCTTTTCCTTCTTCCCTTTCCTCTCCTCCTCTCCCCTTCCCTCCTCCCTTCCTTCTCTCTTCCCTCTCCTTCTTCCCCCTCCCCGCCTCCCTTCCTTCCTGCCTTCCTGCCTTTCTTCTTTCATCCTTTCCTCCCTCCTCTCTCCCCTCATCCTCCCTGCTGCTACCACTCCTTTGCTAGCCTCCTTGCTTCAATTCCT
Organism: Gracilinanus agilis; assembly: GCF_016433145.1. Taxonomy (NCBI): domain Eukaryota; kingdom Metazoa; phylum Chordata; class Mammalia; order Didelphimorphia; family Didelphidae; genus Gracilinanus; species Gracilinanus agilis. The sequence continues at coordinate 132,651,982 of NC_058130.1, read as the reverse complement.
CCAGGTGGTAGCTGTGAATATGTGAATGTACCAGAAGCCCAGGAGGAAAGGACACCTTCGAGTAGGAGTGAGCCTGGAGTGGAGGGGCTGGGCAAGTTTCTGGCTGGGACTAGCTTCTTGGGGAGGGGAGGGTACAAAGAAGTTCTTAGGCCAAGAGTGTGAGCGTAAAAGTCCACATTCATCCCTTCTCCCTGCAGCCCCAGTGACTGACCAGGATGGTGAGGAAGAGGGACCCGATTATGAAAATGTACAGGAACAAAGTGGACATTCCTTCAGTGAGAGATTTCCCCAGCCCCCTTTTGCCCCCCAATTCTGACCCTAACAGACGACCCCCTCCCTCCCATTCCTGGCAGCCCAGCGGTATTCCTTTTCCTGCTCCCCACCAGTCCATTCAACCACTCTTCCAGAACTAACTTCTCCTCAGGAACCCCTCTACTCCCTAGACTGAGCTGTCTACTCAGTTCAAATCATTCTTGTTGCCTTTTTTTTTTTTAATGTAAATTTTACAGCCTGAGACCCAGCACCTCTTGGATATGGGCAAATGGAAGCATCAGTGGACCTTCTGAGCACCCCTGACCTCTGTTTCTCATCCTGACACCATCCTGAGAGTCAGCCCTTTAACTTATTATTACTTTGGAAATTCCCCGGCCCCTGACCCCATCCCAAGCAGTCCGCACCTTCTCCTGACATAGCCTGAGAACAACTTCCCCCTTTGCTCCCTAGCCTGTGGGCTATGGTCCCTCCTTAGTGTATTGAATTAAAGTCCAAGACTTTCTAGCTAAGTGTGGCTCCAGTGCTGTGTGGAGAAAGATCAAGTGTGCGAATGAGTGCATGCGCCTGCATTTATACCCTTGGGTCCAAGTGTGGCTGTGTGTATACAAATGTCCAGAAATAACAGGTCCGCGTATATATACATAGGAAAAAATGCAGGTGTCCATCTTTGTGCTTAGGACCTGGGATGGCTACAGAAGACCAGGTAGACCCAATTGATGGATAATTTGCATTCTGAATGTCATTTTTTGGAACCGTATGAAAGAATGTCCCCAATACGAATAATAGCTGAAATGAATACTGAAACAACTTGCAGGTTTCACCTCATACTCTGTAAATGGGCAAAGATGACAAAAGATGGGCCTAGAAAAGGCAGGCGCACTTGTGCACTTTGGGTAGCGCTGCGAATCGGTACAACCACTCTGCAAAACCATTTAGAATTATGCTAAGGAAAAGTCTACATTGTTTGTGCCATTTGACCCAGAGGTCTCAATGCTGATATAGATTGTCTCCTAAAAGCATGCCAAAGGCCCAAAAGAAAGACCCACAATACACTAAAACATTTTTAGCAGCATTTTATATGGTAGCAAAGGACTGGGAACAAAGTAGATGTCTGTCAGATGGGGGATGACTAACAAATCATAGTTGTGGTTCAGTCATATCCGGCTACATTTCTTGGCAAAGATACTGGAATGGTTTGCCATTTCTCCAGTTTGTCCCCATTTTGTAGATGAGGAACTGAAGCAAATAGAGAGAAAGTGACTTGCCTTGGTTCACACAGCTAGTAAGTGTCTGAGGTTGGATTTGAACTCAGATCTTCTTAATTCCAGATCTGATGTTCTATCTACTGCAATACCTAGTAATAAGAAATCATGGTGCATGAATGTAATAGAATGTTACTGAGCTATAACATCATAACAAATACAGTGGCAGCTGGGGGGCTCAGTGAATAGAATATCAGGAGGTGGGAGATCCTGGGTTCAAATTTAGCCTTACACACGTCCTAGTTGGGTGACCCTGGGCAAATCATTTAAACCCGGTGGCCTAGCTCTTATCACTCTTATCTGCTTTGGAACCAATAATAAGTATTGATCTTAAGAAAGAAGGTAAGTACTTAAAAAAAAGATTATAGCAAATATAAGGAATGCCAAGAAGCACGGGAAAGCATGAACTGATGCAAAGAACAGATATCTATAATTACAACAATGTAAAGGGAAAGAATGGAGACAATGGTGACAAAAAACGGAATGCTCCATGATTATAATGACCACGATGGATCTCTCGCCCCACCTTCCCTTCCCCCCCCCCCCCCCCCCCGCAAAAAAAGGATGAGAAAAACAACACAGCTCTCCAATTCTCCATAGAGGTGGGGGATTAAGGGCTGGGAATATTGCATATACTGTCTGCCATTCCCTTGATGATTTGGTATTTTTTTCTGATCTGCCTTTTTCCCTCATTCTTTGTTCCAGGGGGTGGTTCTCTGGTTAAGGGAGGCTGGAGGGAAAAATCTGTTTGGAAATGAAGGTGATATAAAAGATATCTTTTCTAAAAAAAAGTGGTTGTTTAGAACTCAGAATGCTTTTTCCTTTGTATTGACATAATTAGGGTCGTGGGCAACCCTACAAAAACTTATCCATCTTGTTGCTGTCAGTCATGATCTCATTTGGGGTATTCTTGGCAAAGGTACTGGAGTGATTTGCCATTTCCTTCTCCAGCTCATTTTACAGATAAGGAAACTGAGGCAAACAGGGTTAAGTGACTTGCCCAGGGTCACACAGCTAGGAAGTGTCTTACCAGATTTGGACTCAATAAGGTGAGTTTTCCTGATTCCAGACTGTATTCTATCTACTGCACTCCCTAGCTGCCCGATTGTACCTGTAATATAACTGAAATCTTGGACATTTTATAAGGATAAGATTTAGAGAGAAAAAAGTCCTTAAAAATCCTCTAGTCCAGAAGTTCTTGAACTTTTTGGTCTTAGGACCCTTGGACACTTACAAATTATTAAGGACCTCCTCACTCTATTTGCTCAAGAGCTTTTGTTTCTGTGAGTTATATCTTTTGATACTTACCATATTAAAACTGATAAAAACTTAAAAGCTCATTAATTCATTTAAAATGAAATATACTGCTTATTATAGATTAGACATTTTGTGAAAAATCTATATTTCCCAAAACAAGATTTATTGAAAATAGTGGCATTGTTTTTCATATTTTTGTAAGTCTCTTTAATGTCTGGATGAATAGAAGGCAGCCAGATTCTTGTATCTGCTTCTGCATTCAAATCTGTTGTGAGAGATTGTTTTGATTGAAGTATGTAAAGAAAATCTAGCTCACAGATGTGTAGTTGGAAAAGGAAGGGGTGTTTTTAAAGGCAAAAAACATAACATTTTTGTGAAAATTGTTTTGATCTCATGGAGCCACCTTGGAAGGATCTCAAGACTATCATGGAACCATGGACCACAGTGGACCATTAAATTCTCATTCTTGACCTCTCTATAGCCTTTGACATTATTGGTCACCCTCATTTTCTTGATAGTTTCTTCTCTCCAGATTCTTGTTCTTCTCATTCTACCTCTCAGAACACTTCTAGGTCTCCTTTACTGGCTTCTCACCTAGGTCACACCTAACTCTAGGGGTCCCATGGGCTTTTTTTTTTTTAATCCTTACCTTCTGTGTTGGAGCCAATAGGCAGAAGAGTGGTAAGGGCTAGGCAATGGGGGTTAAGTTACTTGCCCAGGGTCACACAGCTGGGAAGTGTCTGAGGCCAAATTTGAACCTAGGACCTCCCGCCTCTAGCTTTCAATGGCTTTCAATCCACTGAGCTACCCAGCTGCCCCCTTCCCATGGGCTTCTTTCCTGGACCCTCTTTTCTTCTCCCTCTATACTACTGCACTTGGTGATCTCAGCAGTTCCTGTGCTAATTACCATCAGTAGGCTGATGATTCTCAGATCTACCCATCCTTCCCCAAACTCTTGAGCTATAATCCTGAATCTCCAACTGCCTTTCAAACATCTCAAATGGAATGTCTAGCAGATAGATACCTTAAACACATCCAAACTGAACAACTTGTTCTCATCCATCCTTTCCGTCAGGGAATGTCTTCACATAGGTGGGGTTGACATTCTTCTAACTCACCCACAGATTTGAAGCCTGTCTGCCCAGGCAGTTGTACTGGAATGCAATCACTACACCTTCACTACAGATGAGAGGTGGGTGATAGGTGGACACCAAAGGTGGATGAGCAGCTCTGAAAGGGCTTGGCAAGCCCTCACAGGAGAGACGTTAGTCCTCCCTGATCACCCACACACTCCGTAGGTATCTGTGTACATAAATTTATCTATAGATACATAGATATATACACATGCATATGTATGCACAAATGTATATGTGTATCTGTACATACATGTATACACATTTCTCTCTGTACATATGAAATAAAAAAAGAAAAAGGAGGGGTGAGATCTATCTCTTATCTAATAAAGGAATTGCCAGAATTACGAATAGTGAAATACAGGGAAAGACAGCACTGAAGCAGGATTCTGTCTGAGGAGGAAGAACGGAGGCGGCAGGGTAGAGAAATTGGGTCAGATAATTCTTCCACAACAGGGAGCAGCAGACTAGCCTGACTAGATTGAAAGGAGCAAACTGAAGCAGAATAAAAGATATGCCTGAGGTCAGGAAGTCCCAAGTCTTGAAAGTCAGCAAGGGAAGAGGAGGCAATGAGAGAAAAGTATTATGGGTTCTCCAGCTGGGATTAGGGGGTTTAGAGATGGAAGGGACTTGAGTCCAACTCCCTTGTTTCATAGATGAGGAAAGTGAGCTACAAAGGGCAAAAGTGATTTGTTTTTATATCCCCAGCACCTAGTACAGTGCCCTACACATAGCATGGACTTAGTAAATGCTCATTGCATTACCCAAGGAGAACTGAAATTGGAATTCAGATCTTGTGACTGACATTACTTATATCATGAGAACTTTGTTCTTTGGAAGATTCATTTGATGTTCCTCCTTATGGCATGAGCATGGAGGAGGCCCTGGGTTCTTGGAAGCTGGGCCATGCATGGAAATATAAAGTGGCAGATTGCTCCCAAGTTTTGACTATGAAACTGTCTGCATGGAGGCAGGAAATCATGGAGCACATAGGACTCCAGTTTGGCTGGAACATGGTAGGAGAAGGGGAATAGTATGAGACAGTGCTAGAAAGATGGGGTGGTGCCAGATTGTGGAGGGCATTGAAATGAATCTAAGGAGTTTGAACTTTATTCTGTAGGTTATAGGGAGCAACTGCAGTTTTTTGGATAGAGGGCTGACATAACCAAGATAATTGCATAAAGTACATTAGTCAGTGTATGAAGGATGAATTGGACAGTTGAGGCAGGAAACTAGATTGTTGCATTAGTCCAAGGTCAGCTTATATTAGGATGGTGGTAATGGACATAAAGATGAGGGTACTGATCTTAAGTAGATTGTTGGGGTGGAATAAATAAGACTTGGTGACTGCTTGGCTATTAAAAGTAGGGAGAAGATGGGTGGGGTGGGGAGGTGGGGGGGTGGGGGTGGGAGGGTAGAGAGAAACACCAAAGATAATAACTAGGTTATGATCCCAAGAGCCTGAGGAAGTAGTATCCCCTCACAGAAATGATGAAATTAGGAATTGCAGCAGGTTTAAGACAGAGAATATAAACTCTGGTTCAGACATCATGGAAGTATGTTCAAATCTCCTTTTTAGTTCAACTGAAAATGTTAAGAAATAAATGTTTCTCCTGTGTAAAGTCCTTTCTGGACTTATGAAAAGGAAGGAAACGATCAGCACTTAAGCTTATCAGGAAACATTTTCTCTCCCCTTAAATCCTTCTGCTCCTCCCCCCTTTCTCTTAGGCTTAACCCCTTTCTTTTTGGTATTAAAAAATCATTGATTAAATGTCTCTTATACTGTACTGCTAAATCTAGTTAAGATCATTGCTTTTCCCCATCCCACTGGGATTAAGGACACACCTAAGGCCAGTACCCTCTTGTTCCATTTCCTGAAAGGTTTAGATATTATTGGTGGTCTTTGGATTAATTTAAGTAATCTGTGGCTAGCTGGGGGTGGGGAAGGGTGGAGAGTTAGGTAGGGAGAACTCTTGAAAGGAAATGTCAAAGAACAGGTTGAGTGGTTTTAGGAGAATTATTCTCTAGGGCCTGGAAAGGAAAGATTATGTGACTTGTTCTATTTGATGAAGTAAAATGGACTGTGTGACTTTTTTCCCCTTATCTATTGTGAAATGTTTCTTAAATGTGTTGGGTTAGAGAAATTAGATTTCAGGTCATGTGAGACCTTTGAATGTTTGGACATTTCTCTATCAAACCTAGAAATGCTTGGATTTAAAAGATTGTTGAGTTAATTTAAAAAAAATGTTTCTGGCAGACTTGTGCCTAAAACATAAGTAAATAATTATCTCTCTCTCTCTCTCTCCATGGTAATATTTGGAGGCTGAGCAGCTGGTTCAAGGCATCCCATACATAGTTGGATGTACAAGTATGGAGTTCAGGAAAGGGGTCAGAGTTGGAGGCATCCATGCCTGATTTATCTGAATAGAATGGAAGCTTTGAAAGGGGGAAGCTAGGTGGTTCAATGGATTGAGAGCCAGGCCTAGAGAGGTTCAAATATGGCCTCAGACCCTTCCCAGTTGGGTGACTCTGGGCAAGTCACTTAATCCCCACTGCCTAGCCATTACTACTCTTCTGCCCTAAATGGAAGGGAAGGGCTTAAAAAAAAAAAAAAGAAGAAGAAGAAGGAAGTATATTAAGTTGTCCAGGTAGAGAGCTGAAGGTTCTAGAGAAAGAGAGAAGATTTGGGACAACACTTTGGGGAAAATATACCTTAAGGAGTCAGGAAACATGTTCATTGAAGGAAACAGAAGAGGAAGGAAGAACATCAGACACTGTAGAGTCTGAAACCAAAGGAGGAAAGAGGATCCAACAGTTTCAAATGCTATGGAGAAGTCAAAAAAATTTAATAGAATTAGAAACACTTGTAATCCCTGTTTCCAGTCGGATAGCTTGAGGTCAGGAGTTCCAAGTTGTGATAGGGCTAAGCCAATTTTTCCCACTGAGTCAGGCAAACTGGTCCAGGTCAAAGCTCTCATGCAAATCTGTAATGGAACTGGGCCTGTGGAATAATCCCCACGCTTTCAGCCTGGGCAATATAGGGAGAACCTGTTTCTCTACCTTCCCCTCAAAAAATATGAGATCTTAGTTCAAATGCTAACTCTACTACTTACTACCTTGGATAGGATTCTTCATTTCTCTGGGCCTTGGTTTCCTTATCTATAAAATGAGGGATTTGGATTAGATTTGTAACTCTAAATCCTATGATTTTGTGGGGACCTTTGAGAGGGCAGTTTCAGGAGAGCAGTGAGGACAAAATCCAGACTTTAAGGGATGTGTTAACTTGGAAATAACCAGAACTACTAAAGTAGTCAGAAAACCCACTCTTTAATCAGGAGTAGGGATAGGATTCAAATATTTAGTCACCACACAGAGGCAAACGTCAAATACCATATAAAACCAAAGGCTCTTGAGACTCTGGGAACCTGTACCCCTGGGAGATACTAGATGCCAATTCCACCCTGGAAGAAAACACACTAGATCAGGGGTCGGCAACCTTTTTGGCCGTGAGAGCCATAAATGCCACATGTTTTAAAATGTAATTTCATGAGAGCTGTACAGACAGTGCTCACAGTGCGCTCCTGTAACAGCACCTGAAAAAAATTGACTTTATGGCTCCTGCAGAAAGAGCCAAACCTGGCTCTCAAAAGAGCCATACGTTGCCGACCCCTGCACTAGATGCTTTCTCCAAAAAGGAAAGGAAATTGGGAGTCCTTATATCCTCTGGATAATTAGGTATCACAAACAGGTTTCTAAACCTCTTTGCAGCCAGCAACTAGGGTATTAGGAATCGTCAGCTGTAACAAATCAAAGGCAAAGGTCAAACTAAGAAACTGGGCTTCATGAAAGGAAAACTTTCATCCAGTAGAGAAGCCTCCAAAACAAAAAGGTGCTTAATATTCAAACCAAAATAGGAGTACTTGGCACTGGGGTTTCTCAAAGGTAAAGGTAAACTGAGTCATCCAAAAATCCATGTTGACAGATGGAAGAAAGATTGGGAGGTGAGGAAGTAGAGGAAATGGATAGACTCCCCAAAATATTCAGTCACGAATGGACAAAAAGAAAAGAGATAATAGTTTGATGGAGTAGATAAGTTAAGAGAATGCTTTTTAGGACTGGGGAAACCTGACTGTATTCGTAAGTGGATGGAAAGAAATTCTAAAGGGAGAAGCTGAAGGTATATGAAAAAGGACATATCTATTTGAGTGAGTGCACAGGGTGGTTAGGTAGATCAGTAGATAGAGAGCTCTGGCTTGGATTCAGGAATATCTGAGTTCAAATCTGACCTCAAACACTTAACAGCTGTGTGACCCTGGGCAAGTCATTTATCCCTGTTTGTATCAGTTTCTTCATCTGTGAAATGAGCTGGAGAAGGAAATGGCAATTTACTACCGTATCTTTGCCAAGAAAACCCCAAATGGGGTCACAAAGAGTCAGACATGACTGAATAACAACGACAAATTCATTCCTGTATCCCTTGTAATCTGCCTGAAACTCATCTTGTCAAAGTTACCGATATTTTTTTAACTATTAAATCCAGAGACTGTTTTTCTCTCCTCATTCTAAATGACCTCTCTGTAGCTTTTGATATTGCAAGTCACCATTTCCTCTTGGACATTCTCCAACTTTGTCTTCTGATGCATTATATGCTCCTTCATATGCACGTTTGTTTTTCATATTTAAATGTTTCCTTTGGTTTCTGTTCTTTCATTTCTCCCACTGTCTTTCCTTCCTTCCTTCCTTCCCTCCCTTTATTTCCAGACCCTTTCCCCTTTTCCCCCTTAACCCTTTCCCTTTTCCTCTTTCCCCTTTCCCTTCCTTTCCCTTCCTTTCCCTTTCCTCCTGAAGGTATTGGGGGTGTTTAATCTGGAGAGGAGAAGATTTAGAGGGAGCATCATAGTTATCTTCAATTATTTGAAGGACAATTGGGCAAAAGAGGGATTAGATTTATTCCCTTTTGTCCTTACCCCACCCAGCATAAAATGAGGGGCAGTGGGAGGTCTGTGTGTAAATGTTAAGAGGCAAATTTCAGCTTGACATAAGGACAAACTTCCTAATAGTTAGAACCATCCCAAAGTGTAATAGCTGCCCCAGGAGATAGTAAGTTCCCTCTCTTTGAAGGTCTGTAAGCAAAGATTGGTTGACCTATGTATGTAACTCCTATGCTAAGAAGCATTGATATAGGGCTCTCACCTTATTGGTGGTGATGAAGGCCTTCCCCTGAGAGAGAGAGAGAGAGAGAAAGAGAGAAAGAGAGAAAGAGAGACAGAGAGACAGAGAGAGACAGAGAGACAGAGAGAGAGAGACAGAGAGAGAGAGACAGAGAGAGACAGAGAGAGAGAGAGACAGAGAGACAGAGAGAGAGAGGAGAGAGCAGTGTTGGTGAGGTGAGAGCTCCAGCCTTCACCAGTCCCCCTTTTGGGACTCTACAAGGAGTCTTTTTAGTATTTGGTGGGCTTCTAACTTTGAGAGAAAAGATGGAGGAAGCCAACTTCAATTCTGGTTCTTGAAGTAAAAGACTGGGAAGACATGAGAGAAGTTGGCAGTCTCCATCATGTTGTCCCTGCTTCCTATTCTAGAGACTCCAGGAAGTCCACTGCTCCCTACCCTTTAAAAAAAAAAAAAAGCGAGATCCAGGACTCTCAGTTGGGACCAAATTACTTTCCTCCCAATGGAAGAGTTCCTTTACTCTATTGTCTGGCATATGTTATCCTGTGCATACCATATCTGATTTCTCTTTTGCTAAGATATGAATAAATGGGTTCCTTTGCTGTTCTCTATGTCTAGAACTGGAATTAGATGAGAAAGGGGTCAAACCTTGGATCCAGAGCTTGAGGGTCATTTCCCCTCAAAATGACAAAGTGGTTAAAAGTTAGCTTAAACTCTGTCCTATCTCTTAGATGCTCAATATTTAAGGAATCAGATAGCTAGACTTCTAGCCTGATATCTGAGGAGACCACAATGATCTCGACCCCAGCTCCCTGCTTTCCCTCCTGGTAGGAAGGGATGGGGGAGAAGAAGCTCTTAGAGATGTCTCTTCTGCCTCCCTTCATGCATGCAGTATGGCAGGGCTTCTTTACATGTGTGAGGCCCACTGTATCGCTACATGTATGTTATTGAAGGGCATCTTTTTTTTCATTTTGGGTTGGATTAGGTTGCCTTTGAGGTTCCTTCTGACTGAAGTTTTGTGATTCTTTCAATCACCCAGATTCACAACCTCAGAATCCTCTTTGGCTTTGTCCTCCACCTCCCCATTCAAGTTTTTTAAATCTTGTTGATTCTACCTTAACAAGTATTTTTTATTACTTAAAAATTTTTTGTAATTTAGAACTTGACAAACACCAACAAACATGAACATTTCCATATACAAAGAAGATCTGAAAAAGAGGATTGTAGTTGAAATTGCAAATATCTATTATTAAAAAATTATATAGCATTTTAAAGGTATAAATTCAGGAAGTTGTTCCTCAATGGAAAAATGTTCAAAGGATATGAATAAGCAGTTTTTAGATGAAGAAATCGGAGCTATCAGTAATCATATAAAAATATTTTAAGTCACTCAATTAGAGAAATGCAAATTAAAAACAACTCACACCTATCAGATTGATCAATATGATGGAAAAGAAAATTAATAAACGCTGTAGGGGAGGTTGGCAAAATTGAGTACTAATGCATTGTTGGTGGAGCTATGAACTGATCCAACCTGGAAGACAATTTGGAATTATGCTCAAAGGGCTATAAAACTGTGTATACCCTTTGATCCTGTAATACCACTTCTAAGTCTATATCTCAAAGAGATCACAAAAAAGGGGAAAGGACCTACTTGTATAAAAATATTTAGAGATGTTCTTTTTGTGGAGGCAATGAATTGGAAATGAAGGGAATGTCTATCAATTGGGGAATGGCTGAACAAATTGTGGTGTCTGATGGTGATGGAATGCTATTGTGTTATAAGAAACAAGGAACAGGATGATTTCAGAAAAAGTTGGAAAGATCTACAGGAACTGATGAAGATTGAAACAAGCAGAACCAGGAAAACATCATACACGGTAACAGCAATATTGTAAGATGATCAACTGTGAAAGACTTTGCTTTTTTCAACAATACAATAATCTAGGACAATTCTCAAGGACTTATGACAAAGAATGCTATCCACCTGTAGTGAAAGAACTGTTGGAGTCAGAATGCACCATTTTTCATATTAGTCTATTTGTGATTTTATTTTGGGGTTTTGGTTTTATATGAGTTTTCTCTTACAATGACCAATATGGAAGTAAATTTTGCATGATAATACATACATAACAAAGATCAAATTGTTTACCATTTCTAGGAGTGGGGTGGGAAGGGAGGGATGGAGACAATTTGAATCTTGCAATTTCAGAAAATGTATATTGAAATTGTTATTATGTGTAGTTGGGAAAATAAAATATCTTAAAAAAATAAAAAGGTATAAATTCAAAACCGATCTGCTTATCTCTATCTCTCTCTGAAATTCCTTCTGTTTTGTCTAGTGCTTAGCACAGTGACTAGCACATAATATATATTAATAAATGTTTATTGACTGACTGTACCTTTAAAAAAATGCTTCATTGATCTTATTATTTTTCTTTTCTTCCTTTTTTGGGGGCATCATTAACACAAGTCCTTTTCTCCTTTTCCCTTTACAAAAGTCCTCCCTTGTTACAATAAGTAAAATCTAGCAAAACAACTCCATACATTGGTCCTATTTGAAAAATACATGTTTGGTTCTGAACTTCTTGTACTTTACTTTTTCATGAAGAGGTAGGAAGCATGCTGAATCATTGGTCTTCTGGCATCATGGCTGGTCATTGCATGGATCAGGGTTCTAAAGTCTTTCAAGATTGCTTTTCTTTACAAAGCTCTTGTCAGTGTACAAATTTTGTTCTTCAGTTTCTGCTCACTTTACAAGTCTATCCAGGTTCCTCTGAATCATCTTTTTTATTTTTATTTCTTACTGTAAACTCAATTATATTCTATTACATTCATGTAATATAATTTGGCGAGCCATTTGCTAGGTGATAGATTCCTTTTTAATTTTTAGTTCTTTGCTTTCACAAAAAGTACTTTGACTATTTTTACAATACAGTCCCTTCTTTCCTTCCTTTTATCTCTAGAGTATCATCATTTTCTTACATATATTACCTTTCTAATTAGCTTTCCTGCTTCCAATATTACCTTTTCTCTGGCATCTTCAGGTGGTAGCTAGGTGATACTGTACATAGATTGCTGCGTCTAGAGTCTGGAAGACTCATCTTCCTGCATTCAGATCCAGCTTCAGACACTTACTACCTGCATGACCCTGTGCAAATCACTTAACCCTGTTTTCCTCAGTTTCTTCATCTGTAAAATGAATTGGAGAAGGAAATGGCAAAGCATTTTAATATCTTTGCTAAGAAAACCTGAACTTAAGAGTTAGACATGACTGAATATAACTGAACAATTGGTACCTTCAACACAGATGTCAAATTACTATTGTTAAAAATCAGCTCTGTTCATGTCACTGCCCTACTTAAAAATCTTCAGTGGTTCCCCACTATCTCTTGAATGAAATAAAAATTCAATGTCTGGTGTTTAAAGTCCTCAGAGATCTGGTTCCCTCATACCTTTCCAGCAAAGCCATAAGTAGGCAGCTAGATGCATAGTGCATAGAACACCAGACCTAGAGTCAGGAAGGCCTAAATTCACATCCAGTGCTCCTTAGCTGTGTGACCCTAGGCTAGTCACAACTTCTCTTTGCTTCAAGTTCTTCAACTGTAAAATGGTGACAGTAATAACACCTAATTGCTAGAATTGTTGTGAAGATTAAGTGATATGATATTTGTAAAAACACTTAGCATGCTGCCTAGCATGTAGTAAATTGCTATTTTTTCAATGTAGCTATTATTATTAACTAGGGCACTGAAATTTAGAAGGTGTAAACATATTAGCTGTATGCTATTTCCTAAGCAGAGTAGAAACTGCTACTCACTCTACTGTTCAAATTCAAGAGGAGAGAGGAGTTCCTAGTTAGCACAATGCCAGACTCTATCCTTCCATCAAAAGAATGGGGATTTCATGGACTGTTCCATGGAGAGAGTATTGAGTACGTAGCCTCCATAGCTAGAGGAACAACAAGGAACTAAAGTTAAAAGCAAAAGATGGAGATGTAAAAGATGTAAATTCTGCTCCTTGCTATTACCATGAATTATTTAGGCAGTATAGATATTTTAGGAAAGAAGTACCTAAGAATCAAGAAACCCTAGATTCACTTTCTTTCTGAGTACTATCAGATAGTACTATAAGTCTGAAAGTTTGTATAGATCTCTAGGGTGAAGGTGGAACTCAATGCAAAGTCCAGGGAGTTGCCTCAATAGCAGCTACAATTTTGTTTCCCAACCTAGGGGGATCTAAATCACAAGATGGTGCTCTGATTCTGGAGTACTTTTGGGTCCTGGGGAAAGGCAGAACTCACTGGAGAGAGAGAAGAGAATTATACTGATTCTTCTTGAGTTACTTTGAGGCTTTATGTGTTTTCTGAATTTTCCATGAGATTGAATAAAGGTTATCCCCTATCTGATATACAGTCAATCCTTAACTTTCAAGAGAGGTAACATTCCTAAAAATGATGCAAAAGTCAAAAATGCAAATGTTGATACATTGAATCTATGGGAAGTGGGGATTAGGTTTTCGAAACCACCAGAAAGTAACCTACTAGAGATTGCTGAAAATACACTTTTATGCATGTAATTATTTATAATGAAATCTTAATTCTCATAATAGACACTTTTCCTAACACAGTAACCATGACATAACCCATAAAAAACAGCATACAAAATAAAATTGGTAACATGAAAAACATTTTTTCTTGCTAGTAATTACCTAGAATTCTTTATGCTAACATCTCAATTAAAAAACAACATTGATTTCAGAAAATATTCATTTTTCATAACACATTAAATCTATGCTACCATAGATATGGTATAGAAAATAAAATTCTTAAAACTAAAACATTTTTGAACCTGAATCTATGTCAGATGGTGATGTGAAGGCATTATACTGCATTCTATATTGCTATAAACCTTTCTACCTTTGCCATCCTTTGAAAACCAAATGAGAAGCTACTAGGACTTTAGTAGATGCTGTTGGAAAATACAGAAACTGGTGAAGTCTGGACATCACCCTCAATATGTTGTCCTTCATGGCCTATGGATGGTGTTGGAGATTGTGAAGGATGAACCAGCTTGAAATACTTTTCTCCTTTTTGCTGATATAACAAATTGTTGATTCATTAACATCATCTCATGGTCAACACTGCAGATATTCCAGGATAAAGTTTTTCTTATACCTTTATTTTATCACTAAGCTGCATCACTGACTTTGCACACCTAGGTTTAGAGCCCAAAATATTTGCACTGTGCTTTGAGGACATAATTGTAGCACAAAACTTGAATTTTAAGGCAATGGAAAATATGCAACTAATGCACAGTGAGCTCTTTACAATAAAAGAATGAACAAGACCATTGAAACATCTAATAGTATACCATCTACTTCACAAACTTGCCTGCATAGAGCCTCTCATTTTTTCTCTACTGTGCATTGCCCCATGGTTGCCAAAATGAAAGTGAATATGAGGTTACTAATAAAAATCTATTGGGAACATTGAGGATTAATTGTATATATTCTTTGTTTATGGGATCTGGGATCTTTTGCTCACATTTGTGGAAATCTAGACAAGAATTATAGTCAAGCCATAGTGTGAGATTTCCCAGAAGCAACTCTAGGTGGGGGCAATATAAGTAGAAAAACCAAATAATTTGGGGAACTGCCCTAATTGTGAACCATTCCTGGCTCTGCTACTTTTTCAGAATCTCCTTGGAAAAAGGCAAAAAAGAGAAACTCCCATAATAAAGGCTCTCTTTTATTGGCTAACACAAAAGTCATTCCTCCCATAATAGCCTGTCTCAGAGATGTCCAAGCCAACCTATTCTTTGCTAGTCCCTGAAGAGGTGCCTATTCTTCACTGGCACAAAGAGGGCATGTTTGTACCCTCAACAGGAAGGCAGAAAGTTCCAACCAGAGTCTCACCTCCTTGTCAACTCATCAAGTTGTTTGGGGAATGCTTCTGATCAATCTCTTATATGCAGATGGCTATAATGTATTACTAGTGCCTCAGATATGTGCAAAACAAAGTGTGCTGTGTGAGATCTGAAAAGCAAAGTTGTCATTCAGAAGAATAAGAGAAGGCTTACTGGGTAAGGCTTTGAAGTATAGGCAGGATTTTTTTTTCAAGTTGATTTTTAATTTGTTGCTTTGCCACATTCATTTATGAATATATCTTTCTCCCACCCTCTAGCTTTCCTTTGTAACAAACATTTAGAAAAGTTCAATAAAATCAATTGACACATGATATGATTATGTTGTTCAGTTGTTTAAGGTGTATCTGATTCTTCATGACCCCATTTGAGGTTTTCTTGGCAAAGACACTAGAGTGGTTTGCCATTTCCTTCTTTAACTCATTTAAAAGATGAGGATATTGAGGCAAACAGAGTTAAGTGACTCTCATAGGGTCGCATATCTAGTAAGTACCTGAGATTACATTCAAAGTCATGAAGATAATGAACCATAGTTCTGAGTCAGGATCTCAGCATTGATTCTAAGGCAGAAGGTAAGGGTTTTAAAAAAAAAGCATTATATTCATGTACAACAATTTGTACATCAATGAACTGGGATGAGAAAAATGGTTCTGGGATTACAGGAGGGTCAAACTGACAGACTGTCAGAGAAACAGTCTCTTGCTGACCAGTGACAAAGTTTATTAATTTCAAGTAGCTATTTATAGATGGTTGGATCAGGCAGAGGGATTAGATCACTCACAATGGAAGTCAATGATTAACAGGGTGGAAACTATGGATTTAGACTACTTAGGTGGCTTTGAACAGTTTTCTATAGGTGGTAATTTAACATATCAATTCGACATGTCAATGTATGACCCAGCTTTGTATAGAATACTGTATGTTCTTCTCACAGAACTCCTGCATCAGTACTTTTCTTGGAAGAACATACAGTATTCGTTTTTCTCATGCTAGAGAGCAGGCTGTGTGTCTAGCAATTCCTAAACTATGGTTTTCCAGAGACCTTGCAAACTGGGGTGCATTGGGCATTCCGCAGCCTTGCTGGAATGGAAGCCCCTAATCTTCTTATGCTATTCCCACAGGGCATGACTTTATTTCTACATTTTTGCTATCACAAAAAATAATAGGCAAGGAAAGCTAGAGAGCCAGGCTTAGAGATGAGAGGTGCTGGATTCAAATCTGGCCTCAAACACTTCCTACTTGTGTGACTTAATTCCAGTTGCCTAGGTCTTATTGTTCTTCTGCCTTGGAACCAATGCCTAGTATTGAGTCTAAGACAGATGATGAGGGTTTAAAAAAAAGTGACAGGCAATAATTTGATAGGCAAATGCCAAGGAAGAATTTGAATTCCAGACCCTCTATTGCCTGTCACTGTGCTAAATCTCAGATTATTCTCCTCTGGGCACTAACCAAATGGAGCGATTCTCTACTTTCCAATACATGCTGAGTTCTTGCCTCTGTGATTTTGTTCTCAGTTTCTTATACTTGGAATGCCCAACCTTCCTCTCATTGTCTATCAAATTTCTTGGGAGCCAGTGAACTCTTTCTTCCTGGATGAATAGTCAATCTTCTGCCATTGTGGGGACCAAGGGATCACTGAATCATTCCAAAGTACCTAACTAAAGTACATGTGATCTACTGGAAGTGACTGGGGGTGGGTGGTGATTGGGGGCTGTGTTAATTCAGCTCTGTGGGGAGTGTTCTAACCAGAGCACATGGTGGGTGGTGGGGTGGGGGAAGGAGGGAAGAGGAAAGTTCATGATTACCCCATTACATCAGTGTTCATTGAACATTTACTGTGGGCTAAGCATCGTGGGGCTGATGGGGGGAAGGTAGCCACAAAGTTAACTAAAATATATGTTTTATTTATTTATCTATTTTTTAATCAAATGCAGCATGGTATTGGTTGAAAGATTCCTGGTTTTGAACTCAGAGCTTTGCTACTTTATCTGTAAGACCTTAGATTTTTAATCTCATTGGGTCTCAGTTTCCTTGAATGCCAAATGAGAGCACCAGGCTACATAACAGCTACCAGAATCTCTTCCAGTACTAAATCTATAATCTTTGTGTAGATTTTAGTCTGGCAGGAGAATAAGACAGAAATACAAATATAAGCAATAGCTAATAGGCAATATTGATTAGCAATCAACTAATGTTGCCTCACTTTCTTTCCTGATTCTACTCTCTTCAAAGCAGAGGGAGAAGAAGCTAGATGGCTCAGTGGATAGAGAGCCAGGCCTACAGACAGGTGGTCCTGGATTCAAATCCAGTCTCAGATACTAGCTATATAACTCTGATTAAGTCACTTAACCTCCATTTGTCTTAATTCACTGGAGAAATAAATAGTATATCACTCTAGTATCTTTGCTAAGAAAATTCCATGGATCATATTGGTGGGCTAGGGTCCACTGGGTCATGAAGAGTTGGACACAACTAAGTAACTAGACAACAATAAAAATAGAAGCAGGGAAAGGGAGATAGCTAGTTGGCTCAGTAGATAGAGAGTCAGGCCTAGAGATGGGTAATCTTGAGTTAAAGTCTGACCTCAGACATTTCCTAGCTTTGTGACCCTGGGCAAGTCACCTAACCCCCACTGCCTAGCCCTTACCACTTATGCATTAGAACCAATACATAGTACTGATTCTAAGACAGAAGGTAATGGATTAAAAACCCAGAAGCAAGGCTTCATGTGTCACTAAGAAGTGTGGCTACAGGAGTTACTTGGAATGTAATATCTGGGCAACAGATGACATTTAAGTGATAGATCTACTTCTCTGAACATGCAGCCCCATAACTATGAGGCTCTATTTCAATTACTCTGTTGCATACCCAGATAACCCCAACCTCTAGACTTCTATTTCTAAGATTCCTTTTCAAAATGTATTCTCTGGAGCCCTGGGGATCCCCAAGACCCTTTTGAGAGGTTCCAGAAGGCCAAAACTATTTTCATGATAATACTTAGATGTCATTTGCTTATTAAAGTACTCCTCCCTCTTCTAACTACCTATCTGGGTGAGGCCACATTTTTTTCATATAGTTCAACCAAAACAACACATTGCAACAGATTGAATGTGAAGACAGACAGGAGAATACAGCTGCCTTCTATTAAGCTAAATGTTTCAAGAGATTTGCAAAAATACGTAAAACAATGCCACCCTTCACAGTACAATTTTTTGTTTTGGAACATATAGTTATTTGTCATAAAATGTGTTATTTACATTAACATATAATAGGTTTATTATTGCTATTGTAAATCATTTAATACATATTTGGAAATTTTATCAGTTTTTCTTTCAAATATGGTAAATATTGATAGATATAACTCAGATAAACAAAAGCTCTTTAGGATCCTCAGTTTTATTCATTCATTCATTCATTTATTTATTTTGCTGCTCAGGGAAGATTTTATTTATAGCGAATTAGAACATAGCACATTTCTAAGGTTTTTCCCAAAAGCAATAAAGAGCTATTCATAGTACAATGTACAATATAAATCAATTGTGGAACAGGTAATTCATCCCTATACACAAAGGAAATTCTAAATATCATACTCACAGGGTTCATTTAAAAGAATGACATTGGAAAGAACACCCTCCACATCCACAGAAAGAACTGTGGGAGCAGAAATACAGAAGAAAAACAACTGCTTGACCACATGGTTCAATGGGGATATGATTGGGGATGTAAATTAAACGATCACTCCATTGCAAATATCAATAATATGGAAATAGATCTTGATCAATGACACATATAAAACCCAGTGGAATTGTGCATTGGCTATGGGATGAGGGTGTGAGGAGGGGAGGGAAAGAACATGAATCATGTAACCATGGAAATTTTTTCTTAATCAATCAATCAATCAATAAAAATAATGATATTGAATGACTTTAATGACTTAAATAGAATTCAGTAATTTGTGATTGCCATTACAATAGTTAGTATTTGAACCTTATTAGAATAAAAACCATTTTGCAGAGCTGCTAAATATTTTGCATTTCACTTTTGCTTATCTCTCCATTACAAACCTGAACCTCTTCTGAACTCATTCACTTCTAGAACACACAGTTCCTCTCCTTGTACTCAGGATCTCCAGAGTTTTTTTTTTTTTTTTTTGACAGAAGTTCTTCAAGCCTTTACTCATCCCATCTTAAGTTCAATGCTCTATTACCTACTCAGGAAAGGAGTAGGTAATATTAGTAGTGTAGAAATAATGTAGAAAAAGTAGGCGGAGCCCATGATTTAGTTGAATCCACATTCCATTTAGAACTGATAGTGGTACAGGGTAGAGAACATGGTTTATCCTGACTAGGAAGCGTAGAGCCTAAATCATGCTACTTAACTAGAATGGAGGCTGGTCAAAAAACCCAAGCCAGAAACTGTCTCTCTTTAACAGATACTGTATCTTACCTCTCTGCTACTGTCTTGGGAGTTGGAAGGAGGTAGGAGATAGAAGAGGAAGAATAAGGGAATACTCATAGTTTTCTTATTTTTTTTAATTTAAAATTTTGTTTTTTAGAAAATTTTTCCATGGTTACATGATTCATGTTCTTACTGGTCCTCCCCCTCCCCCCGTAGCCGATGCACGTTTCTACTGGTTTCTTCACGTGTCATCGATCAAGACCTATTTCCATATTATTGATAATTGCACTAGGGTGGTCATTTAGAGTCCAAATCATGTCCACATCAACCTATGTATTCAAGCAATTGTTTTTCCTCTATGTTTCCACTCCTGTAGTTCTTCCTCTGAATGTGAGTAGCATTCTTTTCCATAAATCCCTCAGAATTGTCCTGGTCATTGCATTGCTGCTAATATAGAAGTCCATTACATTCGATTTTACCATAGTGTATTAGTCTCTGTGTACAATGTTCTCCTGGTTCTGCTCCTTTCACTCTGCATCAATTCCTAGAGGTCTTTCCAGTTCACATGGAATTCCTCCAGTTCATTATTCCTTTGAGCACAATAGTATTCCATCACTAGCAGATACCACAATTTGTTCAGCCATTCCCCAATTAAAGGGCATTCCCTTCACCACAAAGAGCATGGTTATAAATATTTTTGTACAAGTCTTTCCCCCTATGAGGATCCTCAGTTTTAAAGAGTATCCAGTGTTTGAGAACCGTTGACTCAGAACCATAGATCAAAGATGTTCTCATTATAATTCATAATCCAATGGACTTGTTTTTTGACCCTTGTTTTCCTTTCTGAGTGTGATCTCAAAGAATTTCTTGTATATGGATTAAATGAAAATTTTCCTATGGTGAAAACTAAAGTATTGACATCAGCTGAAAATTCCAAAATGACTAGCAACTAGGTAACAGTCTAGGTTTTCATATTTCCCTACCCTCTCTTCTGTGTGTTTATTATATAAGCACACTCAAGGATTCTCTTGGTAGGGAATTTCTTCTGGTCTAAAAAATAGAGGGCTGAATGGATTCTGTAGGCTTACCATATTCATCTCCCACCTCTGCTGCTTCTGGGGAGTTCCTAGTTTAGTCCTCAGCTTGACATGGTCCTAGGAGGCTCTGGTAGGATGGCTCATCATCCTCTTCTAGTGCCAACAATAGCCAGACTGATAGGGCCACACTAGCTGCCTCATACTGCCAGCCCTGACCTTGGCAGTGGGGTGGGGGAGCAGAGACAACCAGCTCTCCCATTCAAAGTCTCTCAGTCTGAAGAGATCTTCTTTGATCTCTTTTATTCCTCCTACGGTAACCCCCCTACCCTGAGGCTGTTCAACCCCAATTTTCTGCTACCTAGAGAACCATGAAATTCTAGATAAAGACTGGCAACTGATTCATTCAGGTCTGGGGCTGCTTCACAAAGGAGTTATACTATAATATACAAAGTAGCATGAGATAGAGTAGAGAGAGATGTAAGACAAAATGTTCTTTGCCCATGGCTTGATAAAATTGTGTTTTTGTTGCTGCTGGTATGTCTCTTATAGCTCTGATCACATCCTGATTGTAATTATGTGAAAATCTCTAGCTCTCCTCCAACTAGGACAGGAGAGGGGCAATGAGTGCTGGGCACTTCATATAGAGATTTGTGACACCTGTTTGGCAGAAGAAGGATGCTGGTTTCTGGGTACCTACATTGGGAGTTGGTTCTATGTATGTTCCTTACTTCAACAGATTACCTACTGTGTGCCAAGTGATATGGAGGTTACAGACACAAATAAAACAGGATCTCTGCCCTCAAGGAGCTTACAGTGTGTATATGTGCCAGGACTAAGATGTGCACACAGATATAAATGAAATACAAATTTGGCTAAAAGTTTATGAAATGAATACACGGTATTATGAGATCAATAAGGAAGATGCTACTTCCAGTTAAGGAATCAGAGAAACTACAAGGAGGAAATGGCCTGTAGATGAGTCTGAAATGCCAAACTGATCATCTAGAGATCAAAGGAGAATGGCTGGTGACCAGGAGAGCAGGGTAAGACTGGGCATAATTTGAATCTTCCTTTTTCTAAGTTCAGTGAGCGAGGATTTCCTATAGAAAGGGGGCTTTGGACTAAGTAATGAAAAAAGGTAGATTGCTTCCTCCTTACTCTTTCCCATTCTCCCTTCCTTGCTCCTACCTCTTTTTTCTCTGCTTCTCTTTGCCACCCCGCCCCTCCCCCCTTCCCACATCCTGCACTGTCTCTGGGGAACGGAAACTCAGAGGATGAGAGTAAGATAGGGGAGGCTCAGCTGCTGCTGCTCTGATATGGGCATGGAGGGTGGAGGTGGGGAAGCAAAGGGGATTCTGAGAGGAAAGAGAGACTTAGGCAATTGGATACTAGGAGTCTGGAAAAGGAATTTGGTCCAAGGTGGGATATAGAGCATTGTTTGAATTCTAAAGTCCAAGAGTGGGGGATTCTTGTCTTTGGGAGTGACTTGGCCATGGGCAAAATACCCAAATGCCCAGAGCTGCTTCCCAGGAAGTGAAATTTGGCCCAAGGTTATTCCCTGGGATGCTCTCTGGAACCCACAATAGACAGACAAAAAGAAAGTGTTAAATTCAGTCAGCTCAGACTGGAAAAAGATGTGGAAGAAAACTAGGGTAGTATTGGTGAAGAACCTGAACTTTCCCCTCCTTTCTTCTATTCCTCCCTTCTGTTTTCCCTTTATTTTCCCCCTCCCCTCCTTCCTCTATTTTCCTCTCTTTCTTTCTCTCTCTCTAGTTGAGCTAGATCTTCTCCTTCCTTTAATCCTGGTGTTTGGAGGGTGCTGGGGGCAGGGATGGACATTTGTAGAGGACAGTTTCCTTAGACCGAGGGAAATGGCCACATCCTTAGTGGAGATCCTTGGACTTCTATCTGACATCATAGTATCTTTTAAAAAAAAATTTTTTTTTTAAACTCTTACCTTCCATCTTAGAGTCAATACTATGTATTGGCTCCAAGGCAGAAGAGTGGTAAGGGCTAGGCAATGGGGGTTAAGTGACTTGCCCAGGGTCACACAGCTGAGAAGTGTCTGAGGCCAGATTTGAACCTAAGACCCCCGTCTCTAGGTCTGGCTCTCAATCCACTGAGCTACCCAGCTGCCCCCACATCATAGTATCTTGATGGCCCTCAAAGCTGAAACTGAATCCTTTCTGCTTCTCTTCTCTTTGATCCTACCAGCACATCCATGATATAGTGATATGATCTTCTCCAGGTTTACGTTGGCTTCCCCTCTATGCCAAATCATGTTTGTTCATCACCTTTAAGACCCACTTCTAGGAAACCTTCCATGTTGAATCCTGGAGTCAAAGGACCTAAGTTTGAATCTAGTTCCCATATTCATTTGCGCTGTGACCATGAGCAAGTCTCCTAATTAGACCTCAGTTTCCTTGACTGTAAAGTGGGAATAGTTGAATTTTTACTCTCTACTTCATGGGGTTATTGTGAAAAAAGTGCTTGGTAAAGCCCGACGTGCTTTAGAAATGGGTGCTCTGGTTGTTGTTATTGAGCTTTCTTTACTGCATGGAGCCCTCAGCTCTTATGTCAAACAGTCAGCATTCACAGTACACAGGACCCCGAGTGGAATGATACTTTGTGGAGTATTCTGATGGCAATGCTCCTGCCTGCAACAAGCTTATAGTCTAAGGTGGAAGGTAATACATGGGCAGATGATAAAACAACTTAGATTAGATGGCAGCATATGCCAGATGCCCTCTGGATGGTAAAGTACTAGAGGAATTGGGAGGAGACAGAGTTCCCTGGGGATAGAAGTAGTCAAGGAAAGCTTCTGGGAGAAAGAGGAGGGAGTTGTATTGGGTCTACATTCGTTTCAGAGGCAGCTAGGAGATATGGTTAGAGTGCTGGGCCTTAAGCCTGGAAGACCAGTTCAAACCTCAGATACTTACTAGCTGTGTGACCCTGGACAAGCCACCTAACCCCAGTTTTCTCAACTGTAAAATAGGGATAATAGTACCTACCTTGTGGCACATTCCTTACCCACTCACAGCCCCTCCCCTCCCAATTTGTTCAAGGATCACTTATATGTAGTTTAGCCCGGGTCATCTCATATTTTCTCAAATGTTAGCATATTCAATTTTTGCTCTGCTGGGTCCTCTTTATTCATATGGCAATTTGTCACATTCTTTCACTCTTCTCTTGGGTGTCTCATCTCCCCCAAGACCACAAACTGTCTGAGAACAGGGGAAATTTCTCTTTTTGTCTCCTCTGTTTGCAGCTCTGCACACAGGTGGTAATGCTTGTTGGCTGTTTGAATTCAGTTTTTGCAGTGGATTTTGTGTGTGTGTGTGTGTGTGTGTGTGTGTGTGTGTGTGTGTGTGTGTGT